>NC_090175.1:5105708-5265708 GCF_024679245.1 Pseudorasbora parva | reverse complement strand
TTCTGTGGTATTGGTTCATCTGACCATTACTTCCTACAGACAGCCGCACAAAGGAAGTAAAAGACTTAACTAGAGCAATGCTCCTGATGTGACGTGGCACATTTAACTCCCACAGCCATGCCTACACCTCGCTTTTTTTCTTATCAGTGCGAAAGAGACTCAAAATACTTGTTTCAAAATACCTGTCATACACAAGTTTTGTACATATTTACGGAGTCTACTTTTATTTGTGTATACTCACGATTAAACAAAATGTTGTGCTTTTTGTAAAATATAGAAAACAAACCTGATGCACATTCTGCCGTCTGTCTCTCAGTGAAGTACGTTCTGAAACGCGTTTGAAAATGAACTGCAACTCAGTGAATACTTGACACACACACACACACACACACACACACACACACACACACACACACACACACACACACACACACACACACACACACACACACACACACACACACACACAGATATGTCTTTAGAAAGCTTGAAGTATCTACTTTTAAATACATATCAAAAACATATTCTCTTTTTATGTTATCCTCCTTATGAAAGCGACAAGGTTATGGTTTTTCAAATGTCTGCTCATTATCCATAATGTGATCACAGCCATGTGCTACGCAGCACTCACATGCTAATCGTCCACATGAAGGAATGTCCATCACCTCAGTAAACAAATATCAGCTTGATTCCTCTGTTTTTCATCAAGATGTGCTGTGAGGAATATGGACCTACTTCAGAAGAAGAAGAACGTGATGGACCCAGCGGAGGTAAGTTTACTTACATTAGTTAGCGTGTTTTGATGCATAAACAGACGGCGGACTGAATCATTCTTTGTTTATATCAGTTTAATTAAAGCTTTAATGTAAATGATTGTAATTACCTCAACAAACTATACATCAGTAAAAAAAATATCTAAGACTCTAGCTTCAGCATTTGACCTATTTTATTCTGAAAATCTTTGTGTCAAGAGTTATAAAAAGGAAAAAGGACTCGATACCTTTATTATGAATTATGACCATTAGCCGCTCCCATTCAGAAAAAAAAACATGGTTGAAGAGAAAATTGATTAAATATTTATCCAACATGCAGTGCTTTACTGAATGCTCTCATGTAGAGTTATTCATTCATACTGAAAACTGGAGGGCGATCTCTTACTTATTCAAAGAATCCACATAAATAAATTATTAGAAATAATTTAAAACCCATTAGTTTAAAATTTAATATTTCTGTTTTTTTCTGTATTTTAGATCACATAAATGCAGGCTTGATGAAAATTTGTTTTAAAAAAACATTAAAAATAGTATTGTCCAATCTTTTGACAGGTACTATATATGCTGTTAATACGAAAGTTGCTATCATCCTGTTATCAGCATGCTTACTGATGGGTTTTTTTTGTTGAGAATCACAGTGACCTAAAACTGGCCTGAATATGGTGAAGGTGAAACTGAAAATGTGCCTTTGGCTCTCATTTATATCGTTAACTATACGAGTCACATACCTGACTGAAACACTCATTCATTATGTGGCTCATTATGCAGTTTTTTTGTCTTCTCAGGTATGAATAACAGGATTATTCATGATCGTTCACGCCTCTTCACATATTACCTTTGAAAACAAAAAGAGTCTTACACAATTTAAATCAATATATTGCTTTATGTGAATAAGTAGGCACAATGATTCTCACATGAGTTTTAAGCAAAAGCTCTAGGTAACATCACCCATTAGTCAAAAGTCTTGTGGACACATATCTATTGTGTGTTTTGTGGCCTTATCTCAGTGACTTAATAAAAAAAAAAAAAAAACATGCATAAATGTTATTCTCTAAAAATACACATACACTCACTCATACACATACACTCATCTAAAGGATTATTAGGAACACCTGTTCAATTTCTCATTAATGCAATTATCTAATCAACCAATCACATGGCAGTTGCTTCAATGCATTTAGGGGTGTGGTCCTGGTCAAGACAATCTCCTGAACTCCAGACTGGATGTCAGAATGGGAAAGAAAAGTTGATTTAAGCCGTTTTGAGCGTGGCATGGTTGTTGGTGCCAGATGGGCTGGTCTGAATATTTCACAATCTGCTCAGTTACTGGGATTTTCACGCACAGCCATTTCTAGGGTTTACAAAGAATGGTGTGAAAAGGGAAACACATCCAGTATGTGTCAGTCCTGTGGGTGAAAAGGTCCTGTTGATGCTTGAGGTCAGAGGAGAATGGGCCGACTGATTCAAGCTGATAGAAGAGCAACTTTGACTGAAATAACCACTCTTTACAACCGAGGTATGCAGCAAAGCATTTGTGAAACCACAACACACACAACCTTGAGGCGGATGGGCTACAACAGCAGAAGACCCCACCGGGTACCACTCATCTCCACCACAAATAGGAAAAAGAGGCGACAATTTGTACAAGCTCACCAAAATTGGACAGTTGAAGACTGGAAAAATGTTGCCTAGTCTGGTGAGTCTCGATTACTGTTGAGACATTCAGATGGTAGAGTCAGAATTTGGCGTAAACAGAATGAGAACATGGATCCATCATGCCTTGTTGCCACTGTGCAGGCTGGTGGTGGTGGTGTAATGGTGTGGGGGATGTTTTCTTGGCACACTTTAGGCCCCTTAGTGTCAATTGGGCATCATTTAAAGGGTTAGTTTACCCACAAATGAAAATTATTTCATTAATTACTCACCCTCATATTGTTGAACACCCGTAACACCTTTGTTCATCTTCAGAACACAAATGAAGATATTTTGTTGAAAGCTGAGAAAGGCTTCAGAAAGACCTCCATTGGCATTCAGTATATTTCCACTAACCCACTAACAAGACCTATAAAAGTTACTAAAGACGTCGCTACGAAGTCCATCTCACTACAGTGGCTGTATAATAATTTTACGAAGCGACAAGAATAGTTTTTGTCAAACAGTCAAACAGTATTAATATGGTGTTCTTAATAATCCTTTAGGTAAGTGTATATGTAGCTAACATATTATGGTAGTCCAGTTTGTGCTGAATATAGTATAATGACACTTTTGCCATTAATATGTTTATAAGCAACTGAAAAAAAGCACAAATCTCAGAGCATGTCAAAACTTCTAAAGGGCCCCAAAACAGCTCTAGGGGTTAGCTCACTATTATTAACAAAGCTGCAGTAAATGGATGGCAGAGTGATTGTTTACAGCTTCCTTTTCAATCCATTTGATGGGCCCTGGATCATTTGACCGTGCTGTAGGTCACCAAATTATCCTTCGAAGCACCGGATCTGTGGAGCAACATAACCAGAGATGAAGTCTGAATGATCATTTATAGCAATGCAGGAGCTGATCAAAGTACGGCGGTGCTCAGTATGAGAACCAGAAAAATATATAAAGAATAAGTTTCAATATCATATGAGCAAATGTGTTTCAAAGCTATTTTGTTTCTCACCTCACAGCAGGATCAGGATGATGCATTCTCAGATTTCCATATGTGGCTTCATTGTTCCGAGTGTGTTGGACGGTTGCGTACTTGATCTTCTCAGAATTTTGGGATTCAGTTTTTCCTGCCGCCTGATCCATTCTAGTCCTTCTGGGTAAAACTCTGGCATACAGACCACCATCATAGTGGTTTTTGTCCGAGCTGGAAGGTTGTTGAACCTGGAGAAAGGCATCAAAACCTTTCAGAAAAGTGCTAAATCACCTAAATGTGCAAAGAGCTTTCAGTTCCTGTAAACTTTATTTCAGCGAAATTGACAGCCCAGATCCGCGCCACATATGGTATATGTTGAATCCACATGTACCAGATGTGTCCTGGATCTGGACCAACAATATGTTGCTGTCTGGGTTGTGAGAGTATTTTCATTAACACAATGATATCTCAATACAATTCAAATTCAATTATTCAAATATATATATAAATGACTTGCACTTTCAACTTTTTTTAACTATGCTCTGACCTGATTCTTCTTGACGTCCATCACTCCACCACAGTTTCCCTTCCTATAGCTGAGATAGACATGTAATCATATTAATTAATAATGATTAATTATGAATACACCATGTGAATACTCCAGTGTGCATTGTTTAAAAAATAGATCTCACCTCACAAATATAATGATGCCAACAAGAAACAAAAGAACACATCCAACTGCAATCAAAATTGCTGTTATCTTGATTGTATCGTGTCCTAAAACAAAATCTGAAAAATAATGAATACTAAAGTATGATCTCACATCTGCAAAAAATGGGAATATTGACAGCGTTTACTGGATGTAGATGTCAGAAAATGTTTGGTGGTAGCCTTACATTAAAAATATATTACACAAGCCAGTGTATTCTGGCAGGCCATTGGATGATGAAATAAATGGAATAAAATTTTAATATTTAGTAAAAAATCTAGTATTTCAATTTCAATTAATGAACTTATTATTATGAACTAATTATTATTATTATGAGGTTATTCATAAACACTATTTGCCATAATCACCATGTGTGACCCTGTGTCTATAATCCAGTTCTGGGCCGCTTCAGGGCCATTTTTTTGCAGTACTTGGGCTGAGGGAAAAGTCATTATGTGGCCCGGAGCTGGGCCAGAAAACATTTGCTATGTGAGTAAATGCGAAACAATGTTTAGTTAAAAAAAAAGGGAATATTATTAATATTCATTTTTGTAATATTAATATAGATAAAATATATATGGGAAATATATATGGGAATTTTTTTACTATAAATATTTTACTATAAATATTATATTATATAATTAAAATTCAACATATCGCATTTACTTTAATTTGACCCAACTAATCCACTCCAGTTAAAATCAGCTTAAATACCTTATCTAATGAGTATCAGGTTATCATTTGAACTTAATAAAACAGATAAAATTAAACAAGTTGAATCAACTTGACAAAATAAGGCCACCTATCAAACTCAACTTTTTAAGTTAACTCAACTAATTCACTCTAGTTAGTCAACTTTTGTTCATGACATGCTTAGCAGGTAGTCTTTTGAACTTAAAACTTCTTGTCAAGGTAACTAATCATTGTTTAGCACAATGCAAGCAGCTTCAATCCTTGTTTTTTAATTTCCATGTTAGATTTTCAAAGTTTACTGCATGTCATGAAATGGGTGAAATGGGTAAACTATGTGGCTCTAGTTTAAAGAGGCAAATTATGTTCATGTCATGCAGTTAAATCAATCATGGAGATGAAAACACTGTACAATCCAAGTGATTCTAACTAGCACTTTTTGGTTAACTTTACTTAATGTCTTAACTAATTGTACACATCTATTCACATAATATTCCTTTTTACTCAGAAAACCCAAGTTAAAATTAATTGATTGGTTTGAGTGCCATTTTTTTTTGTATTTGGAGATAAAAAAAATCCTGCACTTCTGCAGTTTTCTTTCTCTAGTTGCATATACTGATTTCCCAGTCATCTTGAATGTTTAATTATTACAAATTAAGATTTTGAGAGAACATTACATCTTACTTCATAAACTAAAGTTGATTTTCATAAAATGTTTTTGTTTGAGCTCACCATTATGGTGATCAGTGTTCCCTTTGGTTGGACACTTTAATAGTATTATTGTAATAATCTTTATATTGATGCAGCGATGCAACATGAAAAAAAAAACAGTTATTTGGTTTCACATAAACATCACTTTGAAAAGGTGATCTATAGTTTCTAACAAAATCATAAACTACCCTTTTTCATGTTGAATAATGATAAACTTTGTGAAACTTTTTATTGTGTTGATATAATCACTATTTGTAACTTGCAGCTGATCCTGCTTGAGTTACACACAGACTTCAACATTCAGCAAAACACAACAATGGTAACAATTACATACAGTCCCTGACAAAAGTCTTGTCGCTTGTGTACAAATTGACCTAAAGTGCCGCTGAAATATATTTCTAATCAAGATTTTTTTTTTACAAGAAATGGCTCATTTTAATCCCACCAGCTTTTGTGATAATATTTTAGTGAAAAACTAAACTTTCAAAAAGTATTCTAATATTCACAGCTTGGTAAAGCCCATTGAGTCAATTTTTGCAAAGACATAAGTGTTGTCACCTTGTCATATGAGCTTCCCCTGTGACTAATAATGGATCAATTAGGTCTCAAGTGTGTATAAAAAGAACCCCAGTACGCTAGACCTTCACATCAACTGCAACTAGACCTCTGCAAACATGCCTAAGATTCACCCTGAGACTAAAGTTTTGATTATCAAGAGGCTGAAGACCAGATCCACTGCTGATGTGGCAGACACCTTCAATGTGTCTCAGCGTCAAGTACAGAGGATAAAAAAAAGATTTGAAGAGACTGGAGACGTTTTTGACAAGCCCAGGTCAGGCAGACCCCGCAAGACAACTGCTCGAGAGGACCGTTTGTTGGCTCGAAAATCCAAGGCCAGCCCATTTTCCACTGCAGCAGAGCTCCACGAGACCTGGTCACCTGGAGTCCCTGTGTCAACCAGAACAGTTTGTCGGATTCTGTCTCGAAATGGCCTCCATGGTCGAATCAGTGCCCAGAAGCCAGCACTAAACAAAAGACAATTGAAAAACCGTGTGGCATTTGCCAAGGCCCACAGCCTGCTAAAAGGATGGATGCTGGAAAAGTGGCAGAAGGTGTTTTTTTCAGATGAATCTTCTGTTGAATTACACCACAGTCGCCGCAAATATTGCAGGAGACCTACTGGAGCCAGAATGGATCCGAGATTCACCCAGAAAACTGTGAAGTTTGGTGGCGGAAAAATCATGGTCTGGGGTTACATCCAGTATGGGGGTGTGCGAGAGATCTGCAGGGGGGAAGGCAACATCAATAGTCTAAAATACCAAGAAATCTTAGCTACCTCTTATTCCCAACCATAAAAGAGGCCAAATTCTGCAGCAGGACGGTGATCCATCGCATACTTCCATCTCCACATCAAAGTTCCTCAAGGCGAAGAAGATCAAGATGCTCCAGGATTGGCCAGCCCAGTCACCAGACATGAACATCATTGAGCATATGTGGGGTAGGATGAAAGAGGACGCATGGAAGATGAAACCAAAGAATATTGATGAACTCTGGGAGGCATGCAAGACTGCTTTCTTAGCTATTCCTGATGACTTCATCAATAAATTGTATGAATCCTTGCCAAACCGCATGGATGCAGTCCTTCAAGCTCATGGAAGTCATACAAGATATTAAATTTGGATCTCACAGCACCACAACTTAATTTGCGGACATATTTTTGTATTTGCAGTAAATTTGTTCCATTTCTGTATAGGCGACAAAACTTTTGTCTTGCCAAAATTTGACCTTTCTGTCTTGATTAAATGATAATGATTTTCATATGAGCTATTTCTAACACCAATTAATTAATTAAAAGTCAGGTTAATATCAGGTATTTCTAGAAAATAGATAAGCGACAAGACTTTTGTCAGGGACTGTATGTTATTTATTATTTATATATATTTTTTTGTTACTAGAACTCTTGTGTAAGTGAACTATACAAACTTAGCATACTTTTCATATTTCACTTTACTTGTGTTTGTATTGCAATGGGTTTTCATTCTCTTTTTAAGTAAGTCTAACTAATTAGATTTTACAGTGTAGCTGCTTGCATTGAAACAATTTTTAGTTGATTGTGATGAGCGAATCAGTTCATTTAATTAAAAAAAAGTGTGATAGGTTGCCTTATTTTTTTAAGTAAGCTCAATTTTATTTTATTTTACAGTGGGGTTTTACTTTGAAGTTACATTGTTGCGATTTCAATTTGGACTTTGGTTCTGTAGTAGAAAATTGCTGGTCTCTGAGACAATCTCAATTATGTCATGTGACAACCAATACTTTTGCAAATGCTCAAATTCAAACGTCAACTTTTCTTTTATACCATTATTTTTCTATCAAATGGCCTGCACAAATATTTAAATGAGTTTACCGGTTACAGTTACAGCGTCTGATCTCTGAGATCCATGTTGATTGTGAGCCTGACAGTAGAAGCGTCCACTCTGTAGAGCTCTGAAACTCTGTCCAGATCCAACAGCTGAGGTTTCATTCTCCTTAAACCAGCTGAAGTTCAGAGCAGGAGGGTTTGAATCACTGCTGCAGCTCAGAGTCACTGAATCTCCCTCCACTATTACACCAGATCCACTCATCAACACTGAGACGCTCCTGGGAGGATCTAATAACAATCACCAAATTATTTCACTTAATTTATTTTTGTAAATTACTAATAAGAATTGAAATGTTCAAAACAGAGAATTAGCATCTTGTTTTATGATAAAACTCACACATGACGTTTAGAGTCACAGGATCAGAGTCTTTCTGTCCATGTTCATTGATGGACTTGCACTTGTATTCTCCACTGTCATCAGAGCTGATGTTTGAGATGCTGTAGATTCTTCCAGATCCTACAATCGTTCCTCCTTTAAACCAGCTGAAGTTCAGAGCAGGAGGGTTTGAATCACTGCTGCAGCTCAGAGTCACTGAATCTCCCTCCACTATTACACCAGATGGACTGATGGACACTGAGACGCTCCTGGGTGGGTCTAAAACAGACAAATTAAAGCCGTAAATCATCTCATTAAAACACAATCTCAAATTTTTAAAAAGAACAAATGAATCTGTACTCACACATGACATTGAGATAAACACCAGGCGATGTGTGAGTGTGTCCGTGTACAGCACAGCTATATCTGCCTGCATCCTCTCTTCTGACTGACTGCAGCAGGAGTTCATTGTTTCCGTCTCTTCTCTCAGTTAATGGCTGTGAGTTTCTGGACCAGATGAATGTTGCTCTGTCAGTCAGAGTGCAGCTGCTTTTACATGTCAGACGGACTGAATCTCCCTCTGTCACTCTCTCAGGAGACTCCACCTGAAGATCTGAACACAACACACACATTATATCTAGTGCTGCTGTCATACACTGATTATTATTCAACATAATGCACAGAAGAAGAGATAAACCTCATGAAACTCACCTGTGACAGTAAGAGTCACTCCTGATTTACCAATATATTTTCCTTTATCTTTTTTATTAGTGATGAATCTGAAATAGTACTTGTGTGAATCCTTCAGTGTCACATGACTCAGTCTGACGGTGCTGCTCTTCTGTTTATCTCCCAGATACTTTAGCCTCTGACTGTATTCAGGGTCCTCAGACAGATCTGGAGGCTCTACATTATCTTTTACCAGTGTGTTTGTCCAGAACACGTTCATGATCTTATATTCAGTAGGGTATTTATAAGAGCATCTCATTATCACTGTTGAGTCCTTTAGTGCACAGATGTGTGAAGGACTGTAACTCACACCCCAATCATCATTATCATCACCATCACTGAAAACTTCTAAAAAAAAGTATTAATCAAATTAAGATATTTTTGCTGATTCAAACTACAATTAATACCCTATTTGGTAACAGTTTACATTAAGGTTCCCTTTATAAAGGGTTTATAAAGGTGTTTGTTATTGACTAATATGTAATTTACAAATGCATTATAAATCAATTACAATTGCATGAATAAAAAGGTGACTGCTTTTTTTCGGGAATCTGGTATTGAGCTAAATAAGTGTGAATAAATACATTTATTAAGCATGTATAACATGTGGGTTAAAGATGTCTCACTATTTGAAAGAGACTGCATTCAACTCACCTTTTTATTCATTTTTTTTTTAACTGCATATCAACGATTTATAATGCATTTGTAAATTACTTATTAGTCATTAACAAACCCCTTTATAAGCCTTTACAAATGGAACCTTAATGTAAAGTGTTACCCATATTTTTATTATTCCTTTTTGTACACAATAAATTTAAATAAATGAACACTAATGAGCAACAAACATGCTACTTCATTAAAAATGACAAAGGGAAACACAAGACAGCAAAGCACTGAACAGAACAGGCCGAAAAACATTAGCGACTTACCATGAATCATGAGGAACAAGATCAGAGGAAGAGGAGTCATTCGAACTGGCATCACCATAGCAACACCTACAACACAATCATAACCATTCCAATAGACTGAGAGATTATCAGACAACACACATAATCAATAAGAGCAGCGATTCTGCGCAATCGTGTTTTTTATCATCAAGCAAGACAATGTTACATCAATGCGAAAGCATAGAGAATCATTTACATTTTATAATATCTTTATTATATATATATATATATATATATATATATATATATATATATATATATATATATATATATATATATATATATATATATAAAAAAGATGATTAATGGGTCATACCGTAGAGCAGGAAACCTTATCAACTGCAACCAAATGACACCGAAGGAGAAATGAGGAAGGTTTGAGTCGACCAGCCTCACTTATAACCAGAACTGCGTCATTTCCTCTTTTCCTTTTTAGGGTTACCTCTGATAATTGACATACAAATATTAATAAAAAAGTTGTATTATTTTGTTTTTGTCTTTTAGATTTCAAAATCCTAAAAACATCCTGTTTTCAATGTGTTTGTTATTTTGATTTCAAATCCAAGCCACCATTACATACATAAGCTGGACTTTCAAAATGCACAGTAAACATGACAGCGTACCTAAAGTCTTAAAATATAAACGTCTGCTGACATGAGCGGGTCTGCATAGATCTATTATTTATAGATGCTGTGAAATACCAATAAAAGGCAAACTGATGGAAACTGTAGTGTTTCCTGTTGCACACACACGTCATTTTTTCAGTGAATGGTTCATCTCCAGAAAGTTTTTTTTAAACTTGTGTCACTGTTATAATTTTTCATAAATATAATATTAAAAATGTGTTTAATTTAATTAGTACCAATGAAAATCAGGACCATGTGCATTTTACACATCAGTTATTTTATATGTGACTACATAAAGCATATTTTTAGGATGCAATTTTTTTTCAATGCATGTACGTGTCCGCATCTTAAAATAGAGGAAGTATTTCACTTCCCTGACATAACCACAGAAGATTATGTGGTATTACAAATGTAAGAGTTTTTCCAACTATTTACTAGTGAGGATATAGTCTGACTCACGCTGTAGACAGATTACCAACCAACGTCAAAGTTATTTATAGATTTCAATGACAAAAAGGGCCGAAAAGGTAGAAATAATGAATGTCTTGCAACAATAGAAAACATTTAAGTTGTCATCTGCATCGTTCTCTCAGGTAAACTTAATGTTTCTACACTGCTTGACATTACGTTGTCAACTGTTTGACAGTAAACAGAAATAAGCCATCTAATGCTATTACTGCGAACAGATGTGAAGGAGAAATGGCCATATAAGGTGCTCATACAGAGCAAAATCCCCAGTGTTAAATCAGCACTGCTTAGAGCACATATGGGCTAAAGTGTTAAAGTAAAACTGAAGCTGTGTTAGAGTTAATGAGATAATTAAGAGATTAAGAAATGGTTGAGCATTAGTGATGAACACCTGCCGTTAACAAACAGAATAATAGAACCTTTTTATAAGCAATTGCAATAGTGTTTCACAGCAAACACTTGTCCATTGCTGTATCAAAAGACTGAAAGAACAGATCAGCTGACATTTTCTGCTTGCAACACATTTGCATGAACATCAGAAAGTCTCTTTATCTTTGGTTTATTAACTGACATTCAAGTAAATAAATGCTGTACATGGCACTCTCACAAGGCACAGCACACAATATACATGTGTATACATGAACATTTATCATACAATCCTCAACAAAAAACATTAACTCACACTAAACAAAACAAAAATATGAGCAGTGAATCCCAATCCATGTGCTCAAACGAAAGAAAGAACACGCAGCCAATGAGAGCTCTCACAGACTGCATGTCCTAACAGAACACAATGTGAGCGATGAAAAAAATGAGTCAAAGACAAACAGCACAAAATGTAAGCTACATGAACACAACACGTGGACAGAAGAGCGTACGGCCCAAGTGAAGTCTGAACCGATAGCTCACAATGAGAAGACAAGTGTCAAAGATGTCACCAAATCAAGAATAAACAGACCAAAGTGACAGAACCCTGACACGGTTACACCCAGTGTGGATGAATCATGTGTGTGTTGAAGACTCAGGAACTATTGAAGAGAACTTATGTGATGCAGAAACTTTAACAAAGCAAAGATTTTGATCCATTAATACATCTCTCACTTTAAAGTAATGAAGTGCCTGTCAGTCCTGAATAATTCAGCAAAGCGTCTTCTCATAGACAAAGACACACAGTCTCAGGAATAATTATGAACACGGATGAGTCATGTTCTACAGTACAAGAAAACCTCACATCCTGTGATGATGACACAAAGATGAAATTAAACCTGGAAGATGAAAATAGCGCAAAAAGGCTTAAAATTAACTTGTTTTTAAGACTAACGGATTGTAACACTCTCTTCTATAATGTTCAATACACATAACTGTTCAAATCTCAGAAAATGTAGTTTTGGGTTTCATAATCTTGACCCTTGAAAATAAATGTGCTCAAAGAAAATACAGGTAGGAAAATGATAAAATTTTCATCAAAGATTTTGACAAATAATTTCTCTTGGCACATTTTTGTCAAAAGTATCTCGAAACAAAATTTCATTCAAATCCGATGAGAAGATTCGATACATTTTTAAAAGATTTTCTGAAATCTCAAATTGGTAACAGTAATGTAGATTCAAATACACAAATTCATTAATTATATCACCAAAAATACCCCAAACAGACATTTGCAGTTCAGATGAATTAGATGTTTTGACAAATTCAAATTCTACACACAACTCTCTATATTTTGTACAAACTGGATGAAGAATTTAGGACTTAAGCAACGTCATGATCAGATAATCAGTGAATATAAGAGAAAAAAAGCAGGAAGTCTTAATTAAATCTAAACAGGAGAAATGAAAATCCAGTATCAGGCTAGCAGTGCCACTGTCCCACCACATGAGGGAGTTATCAGGGAGGGCGGTTTTCCCAGGAAGAAAATTCACCAAACGGATCTGTTGATCATTTGACTGTGCTATAAATCACTGACTGATCCTCCACGATCTGATCAGCAGATCTGTGAAATCAATACATTCAGAGATAAAGGCATCAGTACTGCCTACAAATACAACCTCAACCAATACAGGAGCTAAATTAAACCTGCGAAAGTGCTGTGATTACATTTGAAATGTCTTAATATGTCATGGACATATCCCGAGTTTGCTTCTCACCTCATGGCAGCCCCAGGCTGGTATGGTCTGATGTTGTCGTAATGGCTTTCGACCTCCTCCGGTCTGTTCATCACTTTGTTTCTGTGATGCAAGATACTTGCATACAGGATCTCGTCTTTATCTTCAGAATCAAGAGCTTTTGCTTTTGTCTGATCTCCTCTGAAATTACTGAGGGTAATTAAGGAGTACGTGGCATCGTTTGGATTAGCGCTATCGGATTCAGACTGAACCCCATCCTCAGCTGATTCTCTGCCTGCTATGTTGACATACACATCATCCTAAAATGAGAAAAAATGACTAGTTACACCTTATTAAAGAAAAGCTTTGAGCTTAACAGGGTGGTGTTGATTTACCTGCTTTGGTCTGATGGGATCAGCTCTTTGTCTTTTCCTTCTGTAATAAAGAATTGTCTCAAAAATTTTAATTTGTTTATACAAATAAATCAGCTTGGTATGCTAATGTACTTTCAGATAGAATGAACTTACATGAACACAATAATGAAAATGAAAATTAAACCTCCCAATCCAACACCAGGAACTGCATAAAGAAACTTTCTTCCTGCAACAAGACAAGTGACAGGAGGTTGTTATCATCATTGTCTAGAAAGACAGAACCAAACCATGAATCATAGCGTAAAGCAGGAGGATTTCAACACACTCAATGTTTATCTCTATGGTCAAAGATCTTGTGACTGAGGTGGGGGAGACAGAGCCCTCTCAAATGAAATAATGTTTAATAGACAATACAAAAGCAAAAGAAATCAAATTATTATGATTTTTTATGAAATCAAACAGCTATTTTGTAAAATAGCACCATCCATCAGCGACCACCAGTGATTCTTCGGAGGGAATGTGAAGCATGAATCGTGAGATACACGTGAAAAGCACATTGATTGCCTCATTTTCCTGTCAATAAGACAATGTCTGTCTACTAGATTATCTCTTCTATGATTAGCTGATTGACATGTCATTGTGAGAACAGTTTCAGCTGATTGTTGATAATGTTCTTTGAGTTAGTTCCTGAGCTGTGTGATTATTAGAGCACTCAACTCTTGACAGAATACTGGACCAAAGACATTTTTTCCCCACATTAATATCACACGTCTAGTACAATTATGTGGTTTTGTTTCATTAATAAAGCGTATACTCTTTTCTTGATTTACCCCGAAAGAATGGAAGTGAAATTTGACAACATGCCCCATAGGTGGGGCACATTGTAACATGAGCAAATGACAGCTTAAAATGTCATTTCTGATATAATCAACAAAATATCCAAAACAAGCTAAAATATTTTGTCAATAAAATACTATTATTAACTTTTTGAAATAAAATGATGGAATTTGTTATCATTTTTAATTGTGACAACAATTAAAAAACATGTCGCTAATACAGCTATACAGCATAGTTAAAAAAAAAAAAAGAATATTTTCTGAACATTGACTCTCAGTCCTTATTTACCCTTTTCGCATGGTTTCTCAAAAGGATTCATAATAGTATATAGTATAATATCATAGTTCTAACAGGGGCTCATTGTAAGTGTTATAACGCACCCCACCTGCGTGACTGGGATTTAATCCTCAACTTGTGTCTTCTGCTGTTAGATCAGCATTAAAGAACCATCGCAACTGTTAAATAACAGATAGAAGATTACAATAATAAACCTGCATTAAGTTGAGCCCTGCACTCCCCTACACTGCTGTCATTGGGGCGGTATCATAAGGTACAAAACCGAAAAGGTACAAATATATACCTTAAATTATACTAATATGTACTTTAAAGTAATGATATGTACCTTTTAAGGTACTAATATGTACCATTTATTAACCCTTAAAGATAAAGATATTAACCCTTTAACCTAGAACATTTTAGGGGAGCCTGACGTGCCTCTTCTTTTCTTGTTTTTCTCACACCCATTCTAGTTAGCATCAAGTGCCATATATAATTTTAAACAGGAGAACCTGTAGTTTCTATCTAGCTCATTTGATGTCCCAATTTTAGATTTTTTTTTTTATTCTGAGAATGGATAAATTAATATCATTTCAAGAAAAACGGCAGCAAAAATTTGGTATTTTTACTGGGAACTCAAACAGAAATTCATGAAGTTTTGATTTTTCCTTTAGAAAATTAGACTTGGTTGTTTTAGACTTCCAGATAAAATTTTGTCTACATGTACTACATTTAGTCTACAATCCTTCAGCAAGTTATAGCCATTTATTATAATATTATTTTAGGTGTTTCTTAGTTTTTGAGTGAAAACAGGTGTATTTTATTTACTGACAATGTAGATGTGTCCTAAAAAGTTCAAAGAGTAAAGTAAATAGAAAGATTGTTATATAATAACAACAATGAAACAAACATTTTTCTTCAGAGAAATATAAGGCCCCACTTTATATTAGGTGGCCTTAAGTACTATGTACTTACATCAAAAAATAAGTACAATGTACTTTCTGTGTTCAAATTGTATTGCAAAACACCTTTTCTGATGTTAAGGTGAGATACGGGTAGAGTTAGGGTCAGGTGTGGTGATTTGGGAAAGTTTAAGGGTAGGGTTAGGTGTAAGGGAAGTGCCAACTGCGTAATTACAAATGTAACTACAGAAATTAATTACAGACGTAATTACATGCAGGTATTTTAAAAATGTAAGTACAATGTAAAAACATGAATGTACACAATAAGTGCATTGTATCAAATTATTAATTAAAATTGTAGTTAAGGCCACCTAATATAAAGTGGGTCCAACACGAAAAAAACTAATGCAAACAATGTTGTGACCAATAAACCGTGCAATAAAATATACTGAGTAAATGAACAAATGGTGCAAATAATCTCCTCAAACACAAATTGAGGGAAATATACTGAGTGAAAACAGTGTAAAACACAAACTACTTACAAATAGAGAAATATACTGAGTTTTGTGTGCTGTGCCATGTGAGAGAGTGCTCTGGATGTGTTTATTTCATGCACGCAAATTCACACCCACTTTCACATACATTTTTCAGAGAAAAACTTTTGATAGACTTTTGATTGATTTAAAAGCCCAAACACTGCGTTTATTGGTTGAGTTGATGACCGTTTCAACGAATCTGGGCACGAGGGGTGAGACTAATGATAAAAAAGCATTTCTGTTTGGCCCAGGGGAACAACCCACGTGTGTTTCCTTGACGAATCCATGCTGCATATTTTGATGACACATCCACACTGACTATGGAGCCTCTGAATGATCAATTGCAAAATGTGGTATGTAGGAAATGCAGAGATTCTCCTCTTTACGGTGCAGTGTACAGCATATAGATTGGATTATCGGTTCAAAGTTATTAAACATTTTAGAATGATAGTTATTTTTAGCCGCGGACGGCTGTCTCAGTCTTTAAAGGTTAAGGTAGAAAGATGTACCTTTTTTCACTTTTGTACCTTAGGGCACCCCAGTGACAGCACTGTACCTTTTTTTCTGAGAGTGTGTGAATTCTAGTGGAATATGAGGACATGAAGGAAGGGATGGATCCCCTGGCTACATTGACCCTGCCACTCCACTTCGTTCCGTCAAACTGTTGGCTGGACCTTGGCTCCACCCTCCCTCTCGGCTCCACCAGAGACCATCGTCCTTACAGCTCCACCAGGCTTCCTTGTCTCTACGGGTCTGCCTTGGTCAGACATAGTCCTGCCTGTGCCATGGTCTTCCAAGCAGTCCGCTGCACACTGACTCTCTACCCCATCTGCTCCATCTCCATTCATCGTCTCCCTGGGTGTCGACAGCCAAGCCTTCACCATGGCTCCACCTTCCCTCGACTCCACTATGGACTGTTCTACCTGCCTCTGTCTGGTTACATTAATATCCTGATCCATGTCCTCTTCCAGAGCCCCCCTGTTAATATCCTAATATCAAAAATAACCTACTCTTGTCTTGTCTGTCAGCATGTTATCAGTATTCTCTTTGCTCCGCAACGTTTTTTAACTGCGTCAGGAAATGGATGATATCAATTGCACAAGTCTTATGCTGAATGCCTGAGAATTGGCAGCCCTGCCGAGGTGGAGTAATGGGTGTGCCCAAAAGGGGAATTGTAATAACAGTAACTAACCCGTAACCCTACCCAACACCCTGACAGACAACTTTCATGACCAATGATAAAGACCTTTCTTTATGTCTCTACCTTTTGACACGGCCATTAGTCCAACCTGCATATGCCCACACTTTGCCTTGCTTGCAGTGTTTATTGAGGATTTGTTGACTATTGCTCCTAGAAAAAGGTGACTATAGGTGACTGCATAGCAATTAAAAAAAAATAGATGGGGCTTAAGTTATTTTAACAAATAATCTATTCTTATAAATCATAGAATATTGAAGTATTGCTTCTTGTTTATGCGCTTTCAACCCATAATCAGAAGCGGACAGTAGTGAAAAATATTTACGTTCCAAGTAATTGCATTTTTCAGGTATACAGTCCCTGACAAAAGTCTTGTCACTTATCTATTTTCTAGAAATACCTGATATTAACCTGACTTTTAATTAATTAATTGGTGTTAGAAATAGCTCATATGAAAAGCTAAAACCCTCCCAAATGATGTTTAATGCACTGAAATAAATAATTTTCATAGAAAAAATATTTATCATTTAATCATGACAGAAAGGTCAAATTTTGGCAAGACAAAAGTTTTGTCGCCTATACAGAAATTGAACAAATTTACTCCAAATACAAAAATATGTCAGCAAATTAAGTTGTGGTGATGTGAGATCCAAATTTAATATCTTGTGTGACTTCCATGAGCTTGAAGGACTGCATCCATGCGGTTTGGCAAGGATTCATACAATTTATTGATGAAGTCATCAGGAATAGCTAAGAAAGCAGTCTTGCATGCCTCGCAGAGTTCATCAATATTCTTTGGTTTCGTCTTCCATGCGTCCTCTTTCATCCTACCCCACATATGCTCAATGATGTTCATGTCTGGTGACTGGGCTGGCCAATCCTGGAGCATCTTGATCTTCTTCGCCTTGAGGAACTTTGATGTGGAGATGGAAGTATGCGATGGAGCACCGTCCTGCTGCAGAATTTGGCCTCTTTTATGGTTGGGAATAAGAGGTAGCTAAGATTTCTTGGTATTTTAGACTATTGATGTTGCCTTCCACCCTGCAGATCTCTCGCACACCCCCATACTGGATGTAACCCCAGACCATGATTTTTCCGCCACCAAACTTCACTGTTTTCTGAGTGAATCCCGGATCCATTCTGGCTCCAGTAGGTCTCCTGCAATATTTGCAGCAACTGTGGTGTAATTCAACAGAAGATTCATCTGAAAAATCCACCTTCTGCCACATTTCCAGCGTCCATCCTTTTAGCAGGCTGTGGGCCTTGGCAAATGCCACACGGTTTTTCAATTGTCTTTTGTTTAGTGCTGGCTTCTGGGCACTGATTCGACCATGGAGGCCATTTCGAGACAGAATCCGACAAACTGTTCTGGTTGACACAGGGACTTCAGGTGACCAGGTCTCGTGGAGCTCTGCTGCAGTGGAAAATGGGCTGGCCTTGGATTTTCGAGCCAACAAACAGTCCTCTCGACCAGTTGTCTTGCGGGGTCTGCCTGACCTGGGCTTGTCAAAAACCTCTCCAGTCTCTTCAAATCTTTTTTTTATCCTCTTTACTTGACGCTGAGACACATTGAAGGTGTCTGCCACACCAGCAGTGGATCTGGTCTTCAGCCTCTTGATAATCAAAACATTAGTCTCAGGGTGAATCTTAGGCATGTTTGCAGAGGTCTAGTTGCAGTTGATGTGAAGGTCTAGCGTACTGGGGTTCTTTTTATACACACTTGAGACCTAATTGATCCATTATTAGTCACAGGGGAAGCTCATATGATAAGGTGACAACACTTATGTCTTTGCAAAAATTGACTCAATGGGCTTTACCAAGCTGTGAATATTAGAATACTTTTTGAAAGTTTAGTTTTTCACTAAAATATTATCACAAAAGCTGGTGGGATTAAAATGAGCCATTTCTTGTAAAAAAAATCTTGATTAGAAATATATTTCAGCGGCACTTTAGGTAATTTGTACACAAGCGACAAGACTTTTGTCAGGGACTGTATGTGCTTTATCAGTGTTCTTTTTTGGAAACCGTTTTTACTACATTACAAAACATAATATTGTACTTTTTACTGCACTATTTGTCATTTTGAATATCATTTAAAGGTTCCATGGCATGACATTTTTATTTTATGAGGTTTTTCAACATTAATATGAGTTCCTCCAGCCGGAATATTGACTGCAAGTTGCTAGAAACTTTGATCTGTGTAAACCGAGTTTTGGCTGTCTTTCTCTTCCTCTGAGAAAATGAGAGCTCAGGCGAGCTGATCTTAAATTATCCTGTTATGACGTCATAACAGGAAAGGCTTCCTCCCCTTCTCCTCTGCTTTGCCAACCCAGAGAATTAGTAGAGAATAGATTTAGTTTATCGGTCGAGATGTCAGCACAGACTTTACCATATGGATTCGACAGCACCACCACAAACAGTGAGTAACAGTGTTCATTAATGCCTGATCTGGGATCAGTGATTTCTGATGTGTAGCTAATCATTCAAGTTCACACAGACTTTCTTTCTAAATCGCTTAATCCCGTTAATCTCATTAGTCCCACCGCTGGCTGTCTTGATGCATCAGAGAATCAAGCCAGTGACTTAAACCATCCACTTCACGTCGTTTCTGTTAGTAGCATGAAACAAATCTGTTATTTAAATGATTAAACTACAGAGAGCGATCAAAGAACACTCTTTATAATGCTCGGATCTGTCCATCACACGTATATCTGCAGTGCACACTGCCGCTTGAATGGCGCTGTTAAACTGCTCAACAGAAGCTAACAGCAAAGAAGTTTGCTGTTAGTTGTGGTGAAAGCATTTTGTGAGAGAAATAACATTGCAAAGTTTACTCGTGTTTATTCAGAGCTCTCAGATAAAAAACAAAACAAAATAAACTCACGCTCTCAACAACTCGGTACAATAGCACTTCCTCAGCAATCTTTTCCTCCCTAGCTCGTCTCTCTCTCGACTAGCAGTGAGTGCTGCTGCTGCTCTTGCCTGACTAAACCACGGACCCTCCGCACATAATCTAATTTCAAATGCAAAGTTGTCAGCCAATCACAGCAGTGGGTGTTTTCACTGAAGTCTCACAGCAGACACGCCCCTTGAAACAGATCATTCAAAACAGAGGGCTAATATCAGTATAGAGAAAAAATTTTTTATGTAAAAACCGTACTAACAATATAAGTACACCTCAGGAAACATTATAAAATAATATAATAATATAAAAATACATGCCATGAGACCATTAATACTTAATTACATAAAAATGTAGTATGTAAAAAACCCCAAAAACAAAACATTCGCTAGGCGTTCACACTGGCATTTTTAACGTCCTCTGTACCGACTAATGGGCAACACACGTCCTTTGATGAGAAGAACCAGGTATGCTTTTTGTTCATTTTTATCCAGCATTTCCGAAACAAGCTCGTCGGACCAAATATTGATGAGGCACTTTACCTCCTCGTCGCTCCACGTTTGCCCTCTAATGTTAATGTTACTCATTTTGGATACACCGATCTTTCCGCGTCGTCAAATCATCTGACAGTAGCATTGCAACTTGTGACATCACGTCCTGTTTTTGGTTTGTTTACATGTCGTTGGTCATGTCTTTGGTCCGTGTTGCGTTCATATATAAATATCGAACCGCACGAGCGTTCGTTTGGAGGTGGAGCGATACCCATCTTTTAAACGGTCTCGGTCCGCTTGTTTGGTGCGCACCAGGGTTCGGATGGCAGCGTTCACATATGTTCAAATGAACCGCACAAACTGAGCAATCGCACCATGGTTCGATTTAGTGCAACCAAACATGACAAGTCTGAAGGCACCCTGATAAAAGTCAAAACTGAGCCTCCACCAAACATCAGTGACTTTAGCTATTTTATGAATACATCCACAAATCACAGAATAACTGATACGCACCATGTACTATGACAGTTACAGCGTCTGATCTCTCAGATCCATGTTGATTGTGAGCCTGACAGTAGAAGCGTCCACTCTGTAGTGCACTGAAACTCTGTCCAGATCCAACAGCTGAGGCTTCATTCTCCTTAAACCAGCTGAAGTTCAGAGCAGGAGGGTTTGAATCACTGCTGCAGCTCAGAGTCACTGAATCTCCCTCCACTATTACACCAGATCCACTCATCAACACTGAGACGCTCCTGGGTTTATCTAAAACAGACAAAATGAACTGTATAATCTTCTTCTGGGATTGTTCGTTTACTTATCTGTTTGTTACCACAGTTACTGAAACATCATTAACTCACACATGACGTTTAGAGTCACAGCATCAGAGTATTCCTCTCCATGTTCATTGATGGACTTGCACTTGTATTCTCCACTGTCATCAGAGCTGATCTTTGAGATGCTGTAGATTCTTCCAGATCCTACAATCGTTCCTCCTTTAAACCAGCTGAAGTTCAGAGCAGGAGGGTTTGAATCACTGCAGCAGCTCAGAGTCACTGAATCTCCCTCCACTATTACACCAGATGGACTGATGGACACTGAGACGCTCCTGGGTGGGTCTAAAACAGATTAAAGAAACAGTATACTAATGTTTTGTGATTTGTAATGCTCTTTTTTTGTTGTTAAGAGTTACTGGACCATCATTAGCTCAAACATGGCATTTAAATAATACTATGATTAATAAAACTCACACATGACGTTTAGAGTCACAGCATCAGAGTATTTCTCTCCATGTTCATTGATGGACTTGCACTTGTATTCTCCACTGTCATCAGAGCTGATGTTTGAGATGCTGTAGATTCTTCCAGATCCTACAATCGTTCCTCCTTTAAACCAGCTGAAGTTCAGAGCAGGAGGGTTTGAATCACTGCTGCAGCTCAGAGTCACTGAATCTCCCTCCACTATTACACCAGATGGACTGATGGACACTGAGACGCTCCTGGGAGGGTCTAAAGGTTCAGTATATACAATTAAAATAATTGATGAAAACAATCATATTTGTCTTTGAAACTTTTACAAAATCTGATTCTCCATTGTGATACGTGATATATGATATGATATATGATATTAAATTATACATTTTTTGTCGTTTTTCCCTTTTCCATTGTTGCACTTTGAGAGTCTTCAAAATGAAAAGTGCGTTATAAATAAAATCTATTATTATTATTATTATGATATGATATGATATATGTGAATACACTGACTCGAGGGGTCAAAATATGATTAATCTGTACTCACACATGACATTGAGATAAACATCAGGCGATGTGTGAGTGTGTCCGTGTACAGCACAGCTATATCTGCCTGCATCCTCTCTTCTGACTGACTGCAGCAGGAGTTCATTGTTTCCGTCTCTTCTCTCAGTTAATGGCTGTGAGTTTCTGGACCAGATGAATGTTGCTCTGTCAGTCAGAGTGCAGCTGCTTTTACATGTCAGACGGACTGAATCTCCCTCTGTCACTCTCTCAGGAGACTCCACCTGAAGATCTGAACACAACACACACATTATATCTAGTGCTGCTGTCATACACTGATTATTATTCAACATAAAGCAAGAAGAGATAAACCTCATCAAACTCACCTGTGACAGTAAGAGTCACTCCTGGAATACCAGTCCATCTCCCACCAGTTTTATCAGTGATGAATCTGAAATAGTACTCGGCTGAATCCTCCAGTACCACATGACTCAGTCTGACGGTGCAGCTCTTCTGTTTATCTCCCAGATACTGAAGCCTCGGACTGTTTTTTGTGTCCTCAGATCGATCTGGAAGCCCTAAACTCCATTGAATAGGACCTTTGATCCAGAGGACTTCATTGATCTGATATCCAGTAGGGTATGTATAAGAGCATCTCATTATCACTGTTGAGTCCTTTAGTGCACAGATGTGTAAAGGACTGTAACTCACACCCCAACCAGCACTAGAAACCCCTGAAACACAGAATCTTAGGATCCCTTTTCCTTTTTCACCTAAAACATCTGAAACGATTCTCTTTATTCAAATTAACTTCATCTGTAGTGTTGGAGGATGTTGAAAAGCAGAAATAGGTTTGACTTACCCGTAATCATGAGCAGAAAAGTCAGAGGAAGAGGAGGAGCCATTCTGATCATATCAACACCTACAACAAAAGTTTATTTGAAAATAATATTTTAATGTTGTGTAAATGTGTGTATAATACTATAGACACAGTCACTTGATTGAGAGATTTATTGGTGAATTGTGATGGAATGATAACTTTATAGATGTAATAATTAATCTTTGTCATGCATTAGTTTGAGTGATGACGGATATTATGGGATGGCTTAATGCAGCTCAAGAGATGTAGATCATTTGATCTTGACTATTAAGAAACTTTAATTAATATTGTCACATAACAAATCTGCTTAAAGTGAATTAAAAATGAAATTACAACATTAAAATAAAAATGTAAACTGTGTACAAATATTATAAAATCGTGAATATGAATAATTGTTCATCATGTTCATCAACACATTTAATTTATCTAACTTTTATGTTGGTTTGGTCGTTTCCTTATAAAGGTCCAGAAATTCGTTTTTAATTCTTTCTTTTTCTTTGACAAGTTTTTTGCCAGGTGGCTTTTTTAATTATATGATGTCATTACGTTGTCTTGACGCCAGCCAATCGCTGCATTGCTGATCGTGGTTTCGAGTATCGATCATCTGCCTTCTTCAGGCAACACAGGCATGAGCAGTGATCTCAGATAACTTAATCCAGATATATTAATCCAATCCTCAAATTCATTTGAAGAACCAAACAGCCAGAGATCAGTTATCAGGATTAAAAGATCTGGGTTTTGTCAAATCATCTCGGATGTATTAAGCGAGGTACGAAGAACGGGCCCCTGGTGAGCTCACAAAATTAATCAAGAACCAGTTTAGGTCATTATGAGATTATCCTCATGACAATAAAAGAAGACAATTATGGAAAATATAATTATTTTATTATATTATTGGGTAAAAATACTTTAGCATTTTTTTTTTTTTTTGTTTTTTTTTTGCGATTCACCCATGAAGGAGCAGGTCAAATTTGAATAAACAACAGTTTTTATTCTATGAAAATGCAATTTAGTATCAGTCAGCAAAGTCAACATATAAAAATCCTGATAAGTTCTCAGAAATCAGTAAAAATCTAAAAAACTGACCATTTGCATTTTATATACATGTAGCTTGAACACATGCAGACAACACAGGCATTTCTTATTTTGCTTTTAAAATGTAAGTATAAACTACAGAGAAATTCTTTCTTACCTTTTTTCAATGATGAAACAATGACGTGAGAACAGAGATTTACAACCATAAGATGTTTCGATGTGTCTTGAAGATTAACTCTTTATCTTCCTCTTTTCAAGTACACTTTACCCTCAAACTCAACAAAACCAGCTTCGATTAAAACTATTCAAATAAAAGTTTTTGTAACAAGAATAAAACCTCATCGTAAATTGGACAGGGCAAATGTTCAGCATCCCTCAATGCATGACAATGAGCCAAACGGAAAAAGAAAGAAGAAGTGAAAAAAGTTGAGAATATGCAAAGTTTGCACGCATTTCAAGATGTGTGATTTTTACATGCCGTGGAACTTTTTTTTCTTCAGACTGGATTGTTCATGGATACTGAATTCCTGCCGAGTGAACAAATGCAACCGTGGTCAGTTTTTCTTGAGTTCGGTGGGACTTCATAAGATTGTCTTTACTAAAACCCTTAGTCTCACTTCCTCTTTTGTGTGTTGATAAGAGGCCTGCGAACTGCATTAAACCTTTATTCAAATCCTAACCTCACAGAAGCTGTATCCTGTACAATACAGTCACTCACTTTTCCTTGTTCCACAGAGTTCACACAGATCTACCACCAGAATATGATTTTGAAATTCTAGGTTTTATTATGTCTTTCCTGTAGCTCAAGAGCAATGCCAAGATCATGGGTTCGATTCCCAGGGAAAGCAAGAATTGACAAAAAACTGTTTCTTTGACTCACTTTCTTCTAAATGAGTCAAAATAAAAGGAGATCTAGCAGTGAAGACCTTTTTGTATGCAATAGTGCTGTCTTTCCATAAAATGTGAAAAACCAAGCGTCTTTTTTATTATCAACATGGATATTAAAATCACCAACAATTAGTACTTTATCTGCAACCAATACTAACTCTGATAGAAGAAAAAAAAATCTGCAAATTCTTTGATAAAGTCTGTATGGTACCCTTGTGGCCTGTATACAGTAGTGTAACATGGACTCTGATTGGGATCCATATGCAGTTTTTTTTTTTTTTATAATACAAACTCACAGTACAAGCAGGCGTGGGTCAATAAACCAGGGCAAACAGGAATATCAGAGGCAGGGCATCAATCGTGGTCATAACAGGCAAATGGTCAGGGCAGGCAGCAAACTCTCTCTTCTGTCTCCCTCCACCTCTCTATCTGCAGACGATCTTGCCCATTTTTTCACAGATAAAACCACAATCATCAGCAGTCAGTTCACACCTCCACACACACACACACAATTTTAAATCAGCCACATCCACAGCCAAACATCTTCTCTCCTCCTTCTCTACACTCACTGAGGATGAAGTATCTAAACTTCTCCTCTCCAGCCATCACACTACCTGCCCTCTAGATCCCATCCCCTCACATCTCCTACAAGCCATCTCCCCTACACTCTTACCAGCACTTACACACATCATCAACACATCTCTCTGCACCGGCATCTTCCCCACCACATTCAAGCAGGCTCGGGTAACCCCACTGCTTAAAAAACCCACATTAGACACATCACTTGTAGAGAACTACAGACCTGTTTCTCTCCTACCATTCATAGCGAAAACACTTGAAAGAGTTGTGTTCAACCAGGTCTCATCTTTCCTCTCACAGTCTAATCAACTGGACGTAAACCAGTCAGGCTTCAAAAAGGGCCACTCAACTGAGACAGCATTATTGTCAGTTACTGAGGCCCTGCGGATGGCGAAAGCTGCATCCAAATCATCAGTCCTCATCCTCCTTGATCTATCTGCTGCCTTTGACACTGTGAATCATCAGATTCTTCTGTCCACCCTCTCATCACTGGGCATCACAGGGACTCCGCTCCACTCGTTTGAGTCCTATCTCACAGGTAGGTCTTTTAAGGTTGCTTGGAGAGGAGAGGTATCCAAAACACATCAACTGACCACGGGGGTTCCTCAGGGATCAGTGCTTGGACCTCTCCTCTTCTCCATTTACACTACATCATTGGGACCCATCATTCAGGCACATGGCCTCTCATATCATTGCTATGCTGATGACACACAGCTCTACCTCTCATTTCAACCAGATGATCTGATAGTAGCTGCACGAATCTCAAGCTGTCTAGCGGACATCTCGGCATGGATGAAAAAAACATCACCTACAGCTCAATTTAGCAAAGACTGAGGCTGCTTGTTTTCCCTGCTAATCCGACCATTCAACATGATTTTACCATCCAGCTAGGTTCATCTTTGATTACTCCTTCAGGGTCGGTCAGAAATCTTGGAGTAATCTTTAATTACCAGCTGTCCTTCAAAGACCACATCTCAAAGACAGCTCGGTCATGCAGGTTTGCATTGCACAACATCAGGAAAATCAGACCGTTCCTTACAGAGCATGCAATACAGCTTCTTGTCCAAGCCCTAGTCATTTCTAGACTTGACTATTGCAATGCGCTTCTGGCTGGACTTCCATCTTGTGCAATCAAACCGCTGCAAATGATCCAGAACACTGCGGCACGTCTTGTCTTCAATGAGCCCAAAAAGGACTCATGTCACACCTCTATTCATCTCTCTGCATTGGCTACCACTCGCTGCCCGGATCAAATTCAATGCTCTGGCTCTTGCTTATGGACCTTCCACAAGCTCAGCAGCCGCATACTTCGACTCACTCCTACGAGTCTACACACCCACCAGAAGCCTTCGCTCAGCTAATGAGCGAAGGCTTGTGGTACCATCACAGAGAGGCATGAAATCCCTCTCCAGGACTTTTTCTTTCATTGTTCCTGGTTGGTGGAACGATCTTCCGTCCTCCATATGCACAACAGCATCACTCGCTTCATTCAAAAGACAGGTAAAAACTCATCTCTTCCACGAGCACTTAATCTTATCACAAAATAACCTCTTCCTTCTCTATTTCTCTTTTCTTCTTCCCTTTTCTGTTTTTTGCTACTCTGAGTAGTATACAAATCTTGGTATTTATGGCACGTTTTGCGTTTTCATGCCTCTTCTTGACGGATTGCTTCCTGTACTCCTGAGTTGTAAGTCGCTTTGGATAAAAGCGTCTGCTAAATGCATAAATGTAAATGTAAACAGGCAAGAATCAGAGTCCAGGCAAACAGTGGTCAAGGGCTGGCAGAACAGGGTCGTAAGTGGTAATCCAAAGCAGAGTCAAACACAGGCAAGTATAAACACAGGGAATACCGCTCAGAAATGAAGGCAAGGCAAACAAGACTTGTGTGTGAGAGCAGAGTTAATGTAGGCATGATGATTATAAACAGCAGTGCAGAAATCAGCCCAAGAGTGAGGGTGTATGGGAAATGAAGTCCAATATGAGGTTAGAACTCGGATGAGTTTGACCTCTGGTGGCCGACGGTGGACTCTTGTGACAAGTAGCCAACGTAAACATTAACCTGGATTCATCACTTACACTGCATAACGTTACGTAAAGCACCAAAACTTTAAAATAATTATATCGGAAACTAGACCTCTAAGTGATAGTGAAGATGTTAATAAAAATTACAGCAACACCTATCTCTTTGCCTTTCAGATGTGGCTTGTGTTTAAAATTATAATCTTGAGGGGTGGATTAATTTAACCCCTTAAGCCTCTTGGTATTTTTAGAGTTACATCCCAACCTTAGTCTAGGGGTTAAGGAGGGAGTAACAAAAGAAAAATTGGAAATTACAAATAAATGAATAAATAAATAAATGTTGAGGAATCTCCTCAACAGTTTTTGCCTTTGAAATGACTGGGGGAAAAAGTGTCTCAATCAACCTGAATTCGCACTATTCTCTTTGAAATCAATTACATTGCATTATGTTCCTTGAAACCCCAAATAGTATAACATTATTAATTAATTCTTCAAAGTTATTTGTCATTGTAAAAAAAAAAAAAAAAGTTTCAAAATGGTAGCTTGAATGTAACTTCCCTACTTTAACTTACAAGTAGATTGTAGCTTGTAAAGCTACAGTTTCAGAGTAGCGTCCCCAACACTGGCAGCTCCACAACTGAAGAAACACAAGTTCAGGCGAAACTGGCCGAGCATGACGTCTCGTTACACCGGCACCCGGTCTGTGTGATAAGTATTAACCTCCTCAAACGGACGAGGCACCAGCATTCAGCGAGAGAGACGAGGAAAACTTTAAATGTCTCGCCTTCGCTTTCATTTCAGACCATTTCCAAAAAGATGTTTAAAATGAATACTAAACTAATGTACAGTTTGACATGCGCTAATAAAAATAGGAAATCCACACTTTAATCCCTTACACAATTAGTCATCTTGAAATACGAAATGTAAGCGGGTCCGGATTAAATTCCCTCTGGGTCCGGACTGCGGACTTTGAGAAGTGCTGCTCTATGTTAACAGTATTAAGTGCAAGGTCACCTTTCCAGTTCAAATGTGAGTACTTGGGGGAACATCTGTTGTCGGACCACTGGAGTATTTTTTTTCTTTTAAGGGGGGAGGGATGTGGTATCCTGATATTTATGTGTTAGTTACTGCAGTTCCACACCACACCACAAGAGGGACAGTTGACCTTCAGGATCGTGTGGGTGCTGGAAAGGTTATACAAGGTAGTGAGATAAAGAAATAACTGTTGTGTATGGTTGCTCTATTATGGTAGCAATACCAATAAGTAGGCAGTACAGTTATACTGTGTGATCCAGTGCTCTCTTTACTGAAGTTACCACAACAAGTTACCTTTTTGGGCTCATTGAAGACAAGACGTGCCGCAGCGATACCAGTACTCGGGTGTGGGTCAAATACTGTACTCGTGCTCATAGAACTACCCCGATACAACCACACCCGTTACCACTTTAACGCACCTTCGGATGCGGAGCTGTGTGGAGAGTTACATTCACTGTGCACACCGCCAAGTGAAAAGGGGTCTTACGCTTTCAATGCGCACGACTGCAATGATTTCCTTTTCCTTTTGTCATCCTGAATACCGCTAAAAATAGATTCATTGCATGCAAATGCTCGCCTTGCATTATGGTCACTGTATTAAACTTGATCGTTCACTGAAGCAACGTCAGCCATTACAGACATGACTGAGTCAATGGACACCACATGACTAATATGTCAAATCTAATAGCCTACATTTTTAAACAGATTTCCTCAAATAACTGTTAGTCCACAATGAACCACGGCAACGACTTGTTCATTACCATGGCAACTACTTGCGAGTCTGGGTTGAATGCGCTTCTCGTGTATGAAAAGTAGCTACACACATGTTGGACAGCAAAATCGCAAAAAAGCTTGTCATTAATTGTTATACTAGTTTGACATACATGTAAGAAAACAGAAAAGTTGTATGTAAGCTTTCACAATCCTTTCCACCTTCGACATTTATCTGAAGCCGTCGCGAGCGCCAGAGAAAACCAATGCATAGGTAAAATTGTATTATTTTGTTTTGCTGCAGATACAGTTTTCAGAAAATATGATAATGATGTGGTACATGATATAATTAAGTACTTGTATCGGTACTCTGTATCGGCAATTACCCAAATGTAAGTACTTTTACTTGGTTTGAAAAATAGTGGTATCGGTGCATCCCTAATTGAAATGTTCCTTTTAGATAGATATATTGAGTGATAGAAAATAGTGGAATTGTACATCTACATCAGGGGTTGGTATTTCTAGTCCTAAAGGGCCACTGTCCTGTAGAGTTTAGCTCCACCCCTCATCAAACTCACCTGCCTGTAGCCTTCTAGTAATCCTGAAAACATTGGTTCAGGTGGTTAAAGCTGGGCATACACTGTGCAATTTTCTTCCGATTTCAAGCCGAATTCTGACTCGTGAAACTCTTTTTTGGGCCGCGCCGATTTTCAGGTTTATCGTACGTCGTTTATTGTGAAGTGTTCATGCAGTGTACAGGGGGAAACGAGAGGCGACAAACCTCTCACAATCAAGAATCGGAATCGGATGGTCAGATGAATTTCTGGTGTGTTAGAAATTATCACGCAATGTTCAAACGCAGTCTCAAACCCAGTCAATTATACAGAAAGTGAAAGAAAAATCTGACAAGCAAATTCGGCACATACTCTCAGACAACGAGAGATGAATCTAATTCGACATGATGCTAACGTAGCCTATAACTGTCTTAATTTATTTTCTTAATATTTCTCTTTTGGTCCATATTGTAAGAATACAATCTCACAATAGAACAAGAAGAGAAGTAGGCCCATTTCGTGTTAAACAAGTTGTTTTTAGATAAATCTGCTCTTACTTTTCATTGGAACTGACATTATTGCAGTGTTTTGACATTATAGACTGATAATCATTTAATTATAGACCTATAATTCCTTGTTTAATCAGGCCAAATGTTTTTAAATAGTGAAAAGTAATCTATCTATTATTTTATTATGCAGTGTGTCGATAATGCATTATGACATTTTTGGGGAGGTTGGCAAATTAATGTAATATCCATTTAATAAAAGCAGGCCTAGGCTACTCTAATAATAATAATTATAATTTTTTACATAAATTCTAAATCCTCTTGATATCAATAGCTGATGCATTTGATAGGCTATCTCTCTATAATACAGCATGGTCTATTGTCGTAACAAGGCACGGGTTTTTTTTTATTGTGCATATTTCACCCGTACAGTGTGAGCAGACAAGTCGGGCTCGATGGTCGGACCGCACAGTGAGAGCACATCAATCGTGAGCTTTGGCTTTAAATCGCATGCGATCTACTCGTACAGTGTGAGTAGGCTTTGCTGAAATCACATAGAAATCGTACAATGTATGCCCAGCTGTAGTTGTGTTTGATTAGGGTTGGAGCTAAACTCTGCAGGACAGTGGCCCTCCAGGACTGGAATTGCTCACCCCAGATCTAAAGCCTTATTTTTATACCTTTAATTTGAAAAATGAACAATACTGATAAAACATTATTAATCTAAATAAGTGTCATGCATTATTAAAAAAAGCATAAAGAAAAGCACTTTATTGATTACACAATTTTACATCAATTTATTTACCATTTACTTCCATTTTCACCCATATTTCTATAAAATGATCCCCGAATTACAGTCACACATCATCATGGCACTCCTGTCAATCACCCAGGGCTCCGCCCACAAAGAGATGCATAAGGGCTGCATAATTTCCTTTGTTCAAAACACTACAGCCTCATCTTGATTAAGACAGAAAGAAAGAAATAAAGAAAGAAAGAAAAAAACATTAATAATGAAATATGTCAATAAAAGTATGAGTCATGAGAAAAGGATAATAGAGCATTCTTACTTGAAGATTTTCATACACAGACGAGTCCAGTTCAGGTTTATAATCATCAAAACTGGGTTTAGCAGCCTAGGGAAAAAAGAAAAAAACAGGATTGTGTTATTGTCTAACTGATATCGAGGAGCGTTTCATTCCTTTTGGGTAAAATTGTAGGAAATCCTCAGTTAAAACACTTACTGTAAAATTCTCATACACAGGTTCATCCAATTCAACATCACACGCTTGTCGTCTGTCATGATGAGGTATGGGTTGAACCATCTTTGCCATTAAAGTAAAACAGAATGGACAGAATATAAATAATATCTATAAACAACTCACTAGATAAAGTCACAACTATTTTCAGACTTTTTAATATTTTAGTTCAACGACTAACGTAATGGGAATCTCACTAGAGAGACCAATCTACTTTGAGTGTAACTAAATGAGCCAATGAGCTATTTGTAGTTCCTTTACGTTGAGGAGCCGAGGGATTCAACTGTTTCTGCTCTACAATTTACTAGAGTGTTTTCCACGAGCCAGTTCTTCAGGGAAGAAGCCTCTTTGATCGGTATTGGTGTGATGCACTCACTGCTGCACTCATCCCTGCCATAGTGTGGCCATTCCCCTGCGTGCTTTGGTACATTAAACGGGCTAATTTTCCTAAAATGCATCTTTTTAAAGATGTTATCACACCAATGCATTTTTCAATGCAATTATTCCTGTCCTCATCTGACGGCCACAATCAGTCTCACATGTTTAAACATGCCGAGATGACGAAGCCCCTCTGCTGTTGACCAGCCACCGCTTGCGTGTAAAAGCAGAGCCGTGGGTCTGCTTGACACTCTGGGAGATTCAAAGATCTCAGCAAGAGTTTATCCGCTGGGATAACCCCGGACAGACCTTCCAATGCTCAATGTGTACCTTCGAGCTACCAGCTGACACATCAGCTGCCTCCAGTTGCTAGCAGTATGTCTTGCTCTGCACAACCTCTAAAAACAAAGACATAATTGGTCCGAACAGCATTGTGTACATTAATCAGCAAGGTGGTCTGCGCTCTCGTTGCATGTCACAAATAACCTGCCATCTCCCACTATGAAGTCAGATGCATCTGAGGTCGCTTCATGCCATTCACATTTTGGGGGTACCCAAGCGTCCAAGCTCTCACAACAGCCTGTACACCCAGGTGAGTGGAGACTCCATTCACAGGCGGACACTACACTAGCACACACCCTGGGGCCTGCACAAATATGCATTTCCCCCAGTGAGCCCTCTATCACAGACTAACAGTCAGGGAGGATGAGGAGCAGGACTTGTTTGTTGTGAATTTCTGGCCTAACCAGACCAAGTTCCCAGAACTCTCACTCCTCGCAACAGCTCCTCCCTGGCACATTCCTCTGATGAAGGGAAGCATGGGCTTGATTGTGCAAATTTGGGGGAACACCATGCGCTGCACTTGCTGCAAATTATATACCGTAGCTGAAGGGAGGGGCAGCAGATGCAAATATTGCATGCCAATGTGTATTGGCTCGATTAGTTACACTTGAAGTAGATTGGTCTCTGTAGTGAGATTCTCATTACATCAGTCATCGACGTAAAGTCTCTGTTCCCTCCTTCAGGGAATGAGGGTTACATCCGTAACCAAAACATTACCAATTAATTTACCTGATCAGTAAACAATTTTTCTCACCTGAGTCTCCTGCGTGTCATTTCTTTTTTTCATCCACCTGCTTCCCCTTTAAAGACAATGATTTGACACAATCACAACCAATCAAAACTTATTTGCTGTTTAATACACAGTTATGAGTAAATAGATTTTTCTATAGGATTGGCCCATGTGAATGTGATGAAATCTGGTGTATCTTTAGGGTTTACTGCAGTAATGACATGAGCTTCAGATTTCCTCATTCAATAACTAACTGAGTAGCTGTCAGTGTGGAAAGATCAAAAGGATGGAAAACGTCCCCGGTTACGACAGTAACCTTAGTTCCCTTTCGTTCAGTCACTCCGACGTAACGTCAGTGACTGACGAATGGGGGTTTCGCCTAGAAGCCAATCATCTTCGAGATCTTAGAAAGCGCCCAATGGCAGTGCCAATGCCATGGGCATGCGAAATTTGCATGCGTAACTCCGCCTACCCACCTGGGTATATAAGGAAGTAGCTGGCATGAATCGCATTATGTTTCTGCTTCGGAGCCAAGAGCATCTCTTCACTCCGGCAAGCCTGAATTCTGAAGTCCTCTCTTCAGTCTTCGAGACGAGCGGTTCTCCAGGGTGTTGGTGTAACGGCGCGTTCCAGCGATCTCACATTGCCTGCCTGCTGATCTGTGCAGTGATCTGCAACAGCTGTGTGTGTTTTCCCTGGGCGCTTCGGCACTCTGCAGAGCTTCCTCTCACAAAAAGAGCTTGCGTGTGGCACGTCTTTTTCAAGACGGGTTGCCCGCGCACTTCCGGGTGCGGTCGATATCTGTTGCTGTCTTTGGGACGCATTCACTGCTCGACGTGTTTGGGCCCAGCACGTTCGGACAGTGTTTGTGGATGTGCTGTGTTCCCTCTGTGGGAACATGACCATCGCGATGTTGTGGTCGAGACTCAATGATCTCTGTAAAGAGAGAGAGTCCCCTCTGCCACACCCCGATCTACCATCTCCGAGAGAGGTGGTACTTTGGCTGGTGGCCAGGGTGACCTGAGGGCGGTGCTGTGGTATTAAGAACCCCGACGATCATTCCTCGGGCCACTCCCGCCCTCTTGCACATTGCTTCCAGTGAGTGTTGGACTGAAGCAGCGGGACCGTCTGCTGACGCCCCGTTCGTTTCGTTCATACTCCAGATAGCGGCGAGAGGTCGATTGCCGCATCTCAAGGTGGGCTAGAGTCCTTTGGGGATGACGATTCGGCTATGCTCCGCCTCCGGGTGTGGTAGCACTGTAGAATCTGACCTAGAGTTGACAGCCATGTTATCTCGGGCAGCCGCAAGCCTCGGGCTGGTGTGAATCTCCACCCTGTCACGAGTGCTCGCGGTTGGGCGATTGGTTTTTGGAGGTGGCACCCGACAGCTGCGGGCCCCGCCCCCAATGCCATTTCGCTCCCGAGATGCATGAGGAGTGCACGCGGTCCGGGAGATCTCCGGGTCTTCCCGCGACCGTTTGGTGGCCTCCTCCGCCTTCTCTGCTCTCGAGGGGTCGCGGCCTAAGGGTACACTGGGGTCCCTCCCCCTCAGTCAGGTGCTCTGTTGCGCACTACAGTGTCCACTGAGTGCTTTGACTTGACGGGGTGAGGCTATCCTAAGCGCCCTCCCAAGCCTGCTGGTGCGTATGCACGAGGACAGAGCTGATCCAGGGCTTACGAGCCCCCTCGCAGAGCAGACCCTAGGGGAACGCGAGTCCTTCCCTGGTCTCCTCTGTCAGGGCGCAGTCGTTACCAGTGCCTCGACACCGGGCCGCTATGCCACCCGAGTCCGGGCCGGTAACACTGCCTCGAGAAAGGCGTGCCGCCACCGATCCCGCCCAGCGCGGCATAGGTGACCACACGCCCCCTGGGTCAGGAGATGTCCACAGCTGTGGTCCGGGAAAGACAACTGGCCTTACTTGGTCGATGTGGGATGGCTGAGTGAGCCTGCCTCCTCAGCTCGCCCATATCCCAGGCCGGCCTTATCGGCAGCACAGTCAGGGACTGCGCCCAACAGTTCTTGGCTGTCCCCAGAGGCAGACTGAGGCCATCTGCCCCGGCGGCCCGCTGCTGCACCTAAGCGCCGCCGGCACAGTTGCCTCAGCCTCCTCGCCGCCAGGGCGACTTCCTGCGACCCCCTCCCGCGTGGCCACAGCAGCAGCCTTCACCCTGGCCACGCCACAGGGCGCGCTGCAGGAAGCCGTCCCAGTCCGCGCCAGCCCCGCAGCCTGCTGAAAATAAGGCCAGCGGCGCTCCGGACGCGGACAGCTCTGGGATGGACAGTTCTTTCATGGGACGGTGGCAGGTCCGTCCCTTCCCCCGGTGGAGGGCCGGGGGAGAATCCTTTGTCCAGCTGCTGGCCCACGGGTCAGCAGCAACCTTTGCAAGGAAGAACTGATTAACCCGTCCCTGAGCACCCAGAGACCGGTGACGGCAGTGTGCGCCGCCCCCGGGCCACGCCGCTCTCGTCCCTCTCTGTCGCCAGCCCCCTCTCAGAGCAGACCCCAGTGGAACGCGAGTCCTTCCCTGGTCTCCTCTGTCAGGGCGCAGCTGTTACCGCCACCCCGACACCGGGCCGCTACGCCACCCGAGTCCGGGCCGGTAACGCTGCCTCGCTGCCCCACCGAGGGTACGCCGGTGCTCCGCATGACCCCGTTGGTACACTCCCTGGGAGCGTGGCTACAGCTGCCGGGACTGTCCCGCTGGGTCGCACGGACCATCCGGCTCGGCTACGCAATTCAGTTCGCGCGAGCTCCTCCCCGCTTCCGGGGTGTCCGGTACACCGTTGGGGGGTACCAATGCCCCAGTCATGTGTGCGGAGATCGCGACCCTACTGGCGAAGGGTGCGGTCGAGCTCGTCCCTCCAGCCGAGATGAAGTCCGGCTTCTACAGCCCCTACTTCATTGTACCGAAGAAATCCGGTGGGTTACGACCGATCCTGGACCTTCGCGTCCTGAACCGATCCCTGTACAGGCTTCCGTTCAGGATGTTGACTGCGAAACGCCTTTTTCGAATGCGTTCGTCCATGCGATTGGTTTGCAGCGATCGACCTGAAGGACGCGTACTTCCATGTGTCCATCCTTCCGCGACACAGACCGTTCCTGCGGTTTGCGTTCGAGGGGCGGGCATATCAGTATGCCGTACTACCATTCGGGCCAGCTCTGTCCCCTCGCGTCTTCACGAAGATTGTCGAGGCAGCCCTTGCGCCACTCAGGCAGCAAGGGGTTGGCATCCTGAACTATCTCGACGACTGGCTCATACTGGGCCACTCTCGGGACCGGGTGGGCGAACACAGAGACCTGGTTCTCCACCACTTAGCTCGTTTGGGCCTTCGGGTCAACTGGGAGAAGAGCTAACTCTGCCCCGTGCAGAGGATCTCTTTTCTCGGTATGGAGATCGACTCGGTCACCATGTGCGCACAGCTTACCGGCTTGCGCGCGCAGTCGCTGCTGACTTGCCTCAGGCAGATAGAGAGCAAGAGTGCGGTTCCACTGAAACTATTTCAGAGGCTCCTGGGGCATATGGCATCTGCAGCCGCGGTGACGCCGCTCGGATTGCTTCATATGAGACCGCTTCAGCACTGGCTTCGCGATCGAGTCCCGAGATGGGCATGGCAGTCTGGCACGCTCCGGGTCCCAGTGACTCAGGCCTGCAGACAGACACTCACCCAGTGGTCGAACCTCAGCTTTCTACGGGCAGGAGTGCCCTTAGAACGAGTTTCCCGGCATGTTGTTGTATCAACAGATGCGTCCACCACGGATTGGGGTGCCATGTGCAATAGACATGCAGCCGCCGGTTCTTGGTCAGAGAGCCAGAGCCGCCTGCATATCAATTGCCTCGAGTTGCTGGCAGTACGGTTCGCCCTGCACCGCTTTCGAGCGTTGCTGAAGGGTCAACACGTACTAGTCAGATCGGACAACACGGCCGTAGTAGCGTACATCAACCACCAGGGCGGTCTACGCTCCCGCCGCATGTCTCAACTCGCCCGCCATCTCGTTTTATGGAGTCAGAAGCGCCTGAGGTCCCTTCGTGCTGTCCATATCCCGGGGATCCTGAACCGTGCAGCCGACGAGCTCTCACGGGTTCAGCCAATCCCTGGGGAGTGGAGACTCCATCCCCAGTCGGTCCAGCTGATTTGGTATCAGTTCGGGGACGCACAGGTAGATCTGTTTGCCTCCCACGACTCGTCCCACTGCAGCCTGTACTATTCCCTGACCGAGAGCACGCTCGGCACGGATGCACTGGCGCACAGCTGGCCGCGGGGCCTACGCAAGTATGCGTTCCCCCAGTGAGCCTTCTGGCACGTTTCTGTGCAAGGTCAGGGAGGACAAGGAGCAGGTCATCTTGGTCGCCCCGTACTGGCACGGCCGGACCTGGTTCCCAGAACTAGTGCTCCTTGCGACAGCCCCTCCCTGGCCAATCCCTCTGAGACAGGACCTACTCTCTCAGAGATGGGGCACCCTGTGGCACCCGCGTCCCGATCTTTGGAGCCTCCACGTGTGGCTCCTGGACGGGACGCGGCAGGTTTGAGTACCCTACCACCTCCGGTGGTGGCTACTATCACTTCCGCTCGGGCCGAGTCCTCGAGACAGGCCTATGCGTTGAAGTGGAACCTCTTTGTCAATTGGTGCTCTTCTCGCCAAGAAGACCCCTGGAAATGCCCGATCGGGTCTGTGCTCTCTTTCCTCCAGGAAGGGTTGGATCGAAGGCTGTCTCCATCCACCCTGAAGGTTTATGTGGCCGCTATCGCCGCCTACCATGACCTCCTGGACGGGAAAACGGTAAGTAAGCACGACCTGGTCATCAGGTTCCTGAGGGGTGCGAGGAGACTACATCCTCCTCGTGCTCCTCTCGTACCCTCTTGGGACCTCTCAGTAGTTCTAAGTGCTCTGCAGAGGGCCCCATTTGAGCCTTTGCGGTCAGTAGATGTTAAGTTCTTGTCTATGAAGACAGCGCTCCTGACCGCACTGGCCTCCATCAAGAGGGTAGGGGACCTGAAGGGTAGGGGACATTTTCGGTTGACGAAGCGTGCCTGGAATTCGGGCCGGCCGACTCTCACGTGATCCTGAGACCCCGGCCTGGATATGTGCCCAAGGTTCCCACCACTCCGTTCAGAGACCAGGTGGTGAACCTGCAAGCGCTGCCTTTGGAGGAGGCAGACCCAGCCTTGGCATTGCTCTGTCCAGTACGCGCCCTTCGCGCTTACGTAGACAGGACGCAGTGCTTCAGGACCTCAGACCAGCTCTTTGTCTGTTATGGTGGGAAGCTGAAAGGGAAGGCTCTCTCAAAGCAAAGGCTGTCTCACTGGATAGTGGACACCATTGTTTTGGCTTACCAGCAGCAGGGACGCCCATGTCCCCTTGGGGTCAGGGCCCATTCCACCCGGAGTGTGGCCTCCTCTTGGGCTTTAGCACATGGCGCTCCGCTGACAGACATCTGCAGAGCTGCAGGCTTGGCGACACCAAACACATTCGCCAGGTTTTATAACCTCCGAGTGGAGCCTGTATCCGACTATGTACTCGCCTCTACAAGTGGCCGGTAATGGATTGGCTCAGGTGTCTTCGCTTGCTCGCCATTCCACTCCACGGACTGGATACGTGCGATATTCTTCTCAGGTGAGTTCCCCGAGAGCCCTGAGCTCCTCCAGCACTGACGACGCCGACGCCAGTAAGTCTGCCCTTAGCCCAGACACTCGTGTCCGGCCAGGTGCCCCATGTGCATGGTTCCCCTCCGGCGACCCCCACATGTGTATTTCCACCGTAAGCCTCCCTGAGCGGGTGTATTCCCTTGGCAACCTTGCCACCTGGGTTTAAAAATCCACCTTCGGCTGGTACCCAAGTGATCTTCCGTATGCAGCCCCCCGGGGTCATACGTGTATCCCTAAGTCCTCCCTACGGGTAGGCATCTTGGTGCATATCTCCTCCTGGAATATGCCTCCCAGTGTACCTTGGTATTCCTGCGTTAAGTAGAGGCCTTTGACCGTTCTACTTGCATCAGGGTTCTCACGCTTGCGCAGGGCACTGGAAGACAGCCGAGTGGCGTTATCGTATTGGGACCCCCATTCGTCAGTCACTGACGTTACGTCGGAGTGACTGAACGAAAGGGAACGTCTCGGTTACGTATGTAACCCTCGTTCCCTGAGGAGGGAACGGAGACGTAACGTCCCGCTGCCACTTCCGCTGTACCGCTGGAACGGCCGAGAGTTCAGTCTTGGCTCCTCAGCAGGTAACATAATGCGATTCATGCCAGCTACTTCCTTATATACCCAGGTGGGTAGGCGGAGTTACGCATGCAAATTTCGCATGCCCATGGCATTGGCACTGCCATTGGGCGCTTTCTAAGATCTCGAAGATGATTGGCTTCTAGGCGAAACCCCCATTCGTCAGTCACTGACGTTATGTCTCCGTTCCCTCCTCAGGGAACGAGGGTTACATACGTAACCGAGACGTTCCCTGAGAACAGGGAACGAGACACTGCGTCAGCTTGACGCTATGGGTAACGCCTCCAGCGTGACCGGTGTCTGAGCTACTATCAAATCACAGCAATCGTATTGACCGGCGACAGCCTATGATGTCATCAAGGTGCGACCAGGAAGCCTTGCAAACATGACACCAGCTTCTTCGTCTGAAGGGACTGTTCGCAGGCAGGCCCCGAGGCATGACGCAGCGTCTCGTTCCCTGTGCTCAGGGAACTAAGGTTAAAGTTGTAACCGGGGACATTCCCTTTCGAAAGGGAACTCGAGGCTGACTAGGGATGCGAAAGAAAAAGCCCTGCAATATTTCAAACAGAGGGCCTCGGGCGATCATCACTTTCCTTCTTCGGAAAGAAATGCCCCCATCCTGAAAAAGCCTAGGCCAACAGATGTGGCATCCCAGAGAGGGCCAGCCTGCATAAGAGTATTATCCGCGGCTCGGGGAAGCGAAAAAACCTCAATAATACTCCTCCCAAGCCCTGCGAGGCTAGACATAAATCTGTAGTTTATGCGTCAGCCTGAACTCACCCTCCCGTCTATGAAATTCCACAAAGGGCAACGCTAACCACTTTACCCTGGGGTGGCTAAGAGCTTCCTGTTTGACTAGGAGAGCACACTCACCTAAAACAACAGCACATTCCGTCAAGAATGAGAGGTTGCCTCAATTACTGCTTCATCACACAGAGAGGAGGCAAAAACTGTTCGCACAGCTGTACATACAACGGCGGCTATTCTCTCCTAGCAAAACTAGCTCTAAACATACCACATAATGGCATCTTAGAAAATCGTTCTAGCCACCGGACAGGGGAACTACAGGGCCCTATGGTGTCCTCCATGATACCGTGATCCCCGAACCCTTGGCGGGGAGCATGAAGTCTCACACAACATCAAGAATAAATGTTTCCCTCACAAGGGGGACTTACCAGCTCGCCTCCTGCACGCGACAATATCCACGCATAAGTTTTACTCACAGTATGCATGCTTAAGAGCGCAACCGCCTGAGGGTGCGCTTCTCACAGCCCAGCCAGGTGGGGTCTAGAGTATCATTGTAACGGTCCCACTCAGGGCCGGATGAAAGAAGCGCCTGGGGAGACAATGAAGAAGAGCAGTAAATTAGATGTAAATCTTAACTCACCCACCTAATGGAGGGATATTTCATCCACGCCAACCGCGTGGTGATACTATTCCTTTTCTCTGGGAGTCCGCCTCTTTGCGCCTCGCCCTTAACCGTGGGGAGCACGAGAGGCGATGTTGGCCCTCAGGCCCCATCACTGGTCCGTAGAGTGACACCTCCCGCCTGCCTGGGACCCAGATCTCAGCGGTGTGCGGGTCCTCGGACACCACCACCCGCGCTTCTGCGACACTGGCCCTCAGGCCCTGCTATCGCTGATATGGCGCACGGCTGCGCAGCGCGTCAGTGTATTGTCCCTGATTGAGATCCCTCAGCAGGTCTTCCCAGTACACTTGCAACACCGACATGGCGTAAAAGCAGCACCAGGCTGACCCGCTGCCGTGTATGCCCCGCCATCTAAATGAAACATAGTTGAAAGAAGCTCAGATGGCAGGGTTGGAGCTCTTAGTGTCCCCGCCTACCCGGCTTTCTAGATTATTCTGAACGACAATCCGGGGCGAGAACACATACCCATATCCTCCCATCTTTTAAACATCAGAATCCCGCTGATGTCTGTGAATAAACTGAATATGGGTTCTTCCATACCCTCACGATCTCAGTCAGGAGATCAGGAAGGAATGGAAAAGCTCAACTGAGTCGATGGTTTTATGGCCGGGGAGAAATCGAAGGTTCCGTTTAAACTAGCGATCTCTCCTTTAATGTGCCCACATGACGGCCGCAGCCTGCATGCAGCGCGCTCATAACAGCCATCGGCTCAGCATACACGGTCAGGATGGCCGAGAAATGAATTTCCCTTCTCACCAGCCATCCCTAAGAGCATTCGTGATTAATCTCGTCAGTCGCTAGATCGCCGGAGGGAAACATCCTCTCGCGGCGATTGGCGACCCCATCCGAGGGACTGTGAGGCACATCCGCGCTCAGCCTCAGCGTGAGCGGGGACCACATCACTACTCTCAGATGCAAAAACGCTCTTCCCTCAGGAAGAGCGCTAGACGAGAATGGAGCGATCTCGGATTGAAAACCTTGCTCACATTACACACAATCAAACAAATGACTGCACAAGTGCTTGATTGTGCATGCTCTTAATCCCAGGCAGAAAATAAATTAACTTGGATAACCTTTGACTTGAAGCATTTAGACAAAAACAGTCCCTGAAGAAGCTGGTGTCATGTTTGCAAGGCGCCCTTATATACTTCCTGGTCGCACCTTGATGACATTATAGGCTGTCACCGGTCAATAGGATTGCTGTGATTTGATAGTAGCTCAGACACCGGTCACGCTGGAGGCGTTCCCCGTAGCGTCAAGCTGACGCAGCTTGAATTCCCTTTCGAAAGGGAACTGGAAATGTTGCTTTGGCAATGTTCATCATCTCACTGAATTCACAGTCACTCATTAACACACACACACACACACAGACAAACACACACACACACACACACACACACACACACACACACACACACACACACACACACACACACACACACACCTTACCAAATCAGTAACATCGTAATGATCACTGCAGCTCCACAAACCACTCCAACGGATACGTATAATATCACTGGATGTCCTGCATATGAGACAAAAGAATACATCATCTGAACAGATTTATTTACATCACTTTATAAAGAGTAAAGTAAATATATGATCGGCTCTACCTTTAACAGTCAAAGTTACAGCATCTGATCTCTGAGATCCATGTTGATTGTGAGCCTGACAGTAGAAGCGTCCACTCTGTAGTGCACTGAAACTCTGTCCAGATCCAACAGCTGAGGCTTCATTCTCCTTAAACCAGCTGAAGTTCAGAGCAGGAGGGTTTGAATCACTGATGCAGCTCAGAGTCACTGAATCTCCCTCCACTATTACACCAGATGGACTGATGGACACTGAGACGCTCCTGGGTGGGTCTAAAACAGATTAAAGAAACAGTATATTTATGTTTTGTGATTGCTATTGCTATTTTTTTGGTTGTTGTTAAGAGTTACTGCACCATCATTAGCTCAAACATGGTGTTAGAGTCAAAACAGCATTAATAATTGTGTATAAGTAAAGTAAGTTTGGATTCACATGTCAATTCCTTTGTGACAAAGCTTATGGAAGTGGTGAAGAACATGGCATGGATCGCCATTACACATGGAACTTACATAATAATATGATTAATAAAACTCACACATAATGTTTAAAGTCACAGCATCAGAGTATTTAACTCCATGTTCATTGATGGACTTGCACTTGTATTCTCCACTGTCATCAGAGCTGATGTTTAAGATGCTGTAGGTTCTTCCAGATCCTACAATCGTTCCTCCTTTAAACCAGCTGAAGTTCAGAGCAGGAGGGTTTGAATCACTGCTGCAGCTCAGAGTCACTGAATCTCCCTCCACTATTACACCAGATGGACTGATGGACACTGAGACATTCTTGGGTGAGTCTGAAAATGACAAATAAAAGTATATTTTAATGTTTTGTGATTGTAAATCTATTCATTTGATGGTCACCACAGTTACTGAAACATCACAAACTTACACATGACGTTTAAAGTCACAGCATCAGAGTATTTCTGTCCATGTTCATTGATGGACTTGCACTTGTATTCTCCACTGTCATCAGAGCTGATGTTTGAGATGCTGTAGATTCTTCCAGATCCTACAATCGTTCCTCCTTTAAACCAGCTGAAGCTCAGAGCAGGAGGGTTTGAATCACTTCTGCAGCTCAGAGTCACTGAATCTCCCTCCACTATTACACCAGATGGACTGATGGACACTGAGACGCTCCTGGGTGGGTCTAATAACAATCATCAAATTTATTGTGACATAGCTAACCCTTTACAATACAGGTTCACTAATATGCATTAATTCATGCTTAACTAATGCGCTTGTAACCGGAATGAGTACGCCATGCCTTTAAGGGGGCAGGTGACGTGATGACGCCAGTGAGTTTCAAGTCTTGCTGTCATTGTGAAGCTACGTTTGTTCTCACTCTCCCCAGGGTTGGCTTCAGCTACCTAATGATCGTTAATGCATACAATGAGTTGAGATTAACAGCGTGCACTGAGGTTCATTCAGAATCGACTGTGTTACAACCCACTTCTGCCTTCAGTGAGACTGTCATGTCTGTCGTGTGAACAAAGTGAAACACAGCATTTTGTTAAGGAGGTATGTGAGAAGTTTATCAGTGTATAATGTGTTTTTTTGTGTAATAAAAATTGGTCTAGCAGCCACTGTTTTCTTTTCCAACTAATATATTTTCACGAGTTCACACTTACATCAATTAAATAGAGTAAAGATTATGCGTATTTGGCGTGCTGTCCGGGGAGGGCTCCGGGCTCGGAAAATTTGCCCGAACCCAGAGTACCCCCCCCCCCCCCCCCCCCCCCCCCCCCCGTTGGTTTGTTTCATGAAAGGTTTAGTTATTTTTGGTTTTATTTGTGTTCGATTGATTTGTTTTCTCCCATGTGGTTTTTTATCCAGTTTATGATTACAGTTCGAGTAATAAGCACTAGGTAACTTTTGCCCTCAGGGTCCCTCTACAGTTGGGAAAAAATATTGTCCTCTACTACTGTCATAAACTCTGTCATCCTGCATCAGGGGATGCGCATGTGCATTTGTTGACATGACAACCATGATAGCCCTGAACTAGTGATGAGCGGGTTGTCTCATAACCCGCGGACCGCGTATGTCTATTTAATGGTCGCAGATTCGGGCGGGTTGTAAAAATATATACAGTGGTGCGGGGTGGGCCAAATAATTTCATAAAAGCGGGACCCGCGGGTTGGAAAAAACAAGACCCGCGCATCACTAACCGTTGCCCTGAACACTGTTCACATGCAGGTGTTCTGCTTGCGTTGGTGGTGAAATGTCTTCATCCCTGGTACAGTGGCATACAGTATGTTAAGCATGTCATATGAATGTCATTTCATGGGTTTTATTTTTTTTCAAACGCCAAATGATTGCGATTCTCACGTTTACAAGCCAGCGTCATTATAGTAGCCTATAGTTTATTGCTTACCATTTTACAGAATCTATGATACTTCAATTCAGTGTTTAAGTGGTAGGTAATAATAACCATAGCAAGCATGACATCCATGACAGCACAAGTCAGCTTCAGTCAGGCTTGCATATCTGAAAGAGAGGAAAATAAACCCTCTTCATGTTGACCAAAGAGGTCTTGATAACAACAGTTCAAAATATTAATTTCCAAAAAACCTGGGACCGCAAGCTTTTGTTGCTGTGAAAGAGGATCTAGTGGAACTCTTATAATTAGTACCTCCATTTTAGGGAGCATTCGACCCATAACCTCAACTTCCAGCTCCAAGTAGCCACAATAAGCCAATGTTCAGCCCATTAGCAGCCTTCAAACATAGTATACCTTCCTACCTGTGGTGGGGCTCCAACCTGCAAATATCCTTATTTCAAAGTGTCTCTTACCTGTAGAGCAGGGTGTAGTTTATGTACCTGTAGTAAATCTGGGAGAGAAAGATAAATGGCTTTGGCCAAGAACCTTTCTAGGTCGGCTGTATCTGGTCAATTTGCAGTTGGCCCTGGACACTGAATTGGAGAGTGTGGATAGCCAGGGGTTTGTGAGTAGTAATCAGGTTATGGAGGCAGGCAGGAGGCCAGCATTGGATTTTGAGGCGTCATGGCCTTCATTGACCACTGCACAGTCCCAACAGGCCAGGTGGCTTTTGATCCGCTTTAGCTCTGTGTTTAGTAAAAGTGAGGAGGACTTGATTTGAAGTTGAAGTTCTAAAAATGCCATTTTTTTCCAAAAAGAGGATAAGTATCTTGGGCACATTATTTCCTTCCATGGGGTGTTTACCAACCCAGAGAAAAGTAGTGCTCTAGCCAACTGGAAGTGACCCAGTAACCTTACAGACTTGCGCTCAATCTTGCGTTTTGCATCATACTATAGAACGTGGGCGACCTAGTGGCTCCTCCCCCTCACTACCCTTGACGGCGGGCAGGCCAGGGGGTATGAAAGGTCTCCTGACTGTGGAGCGGGCGGTCGCGATGCAACGGTGTCCGACGTCCGCCTGGCGCGAGAACCCAAAGCTCCCATCCGGGGCTTGTAGGTTCTCTTCCGTTCTGACCGCGAAGGCCTATAGGTCCTGTGGCCAGGCCACGTCAGCCCTGCATGCCATGGCGTTGCTTCAGGTGCATCAAGCACAGGCACTCATGGACCTGCACGGGGGTAGTCCTGGCCCAGAGCTCCTCCGGGCGCTCCGGTTGGTGACGGACCTCGCCCTACGGGTGACGAAAACCACCCTTCCGTACTATTGGCCAGGCGATGTCCACTTTGGTGGTCCAGGAGTGGCATCTCTGGCTCAACCTGGCCGACATGAAGGAGACTGATAAGTCCCGTTGCCTGGACTGCCCTATTTCGTTGGCTGGGTTGTTCGGCGATGTGGTCGAGAGCTTTGCCCAGCAGTTCTCGGCCGCCCAGAAGCAGACGGAGGCCATCCGGCACATCCTGCCCCGGCGGTCCGCTGCTGCCTCCACCCCACCGCCAGCGGCAGCACCTCCGCCTGCTCGTCGCCGAGGGCGTCCACCCGCCGATGCCCCCGCTCCCGCCGCCCAGCAGCAGCCTCCACCTGGGCATGGACGTGGAGCCGGGCGCGGGAAGGAGGTCCAGCCCGTTCAGGCCGCTGCCAAGCCAGGTGGCAAGCACCATCGTAAGAGACCCTGAGACGGGCCACCCAGAGGTGGAGGATCCTGCTCGACAGGAAGCGGCAGCAGCACCACTTCCTCCCCCCCAGAGGAGGGCTGGGGGGCTTTCCTGTGACTATAAAATCTGTCCTGCCACATCAATCACCAGCAGGGGGCGCGTGGGACGCCCCCACGCAGCCTCCCCTCTGTTCCGCGCCCCCTCAGCGGAAACAGGTAGGTGTTGCCACTCGCACGCAGACCCCGCCACGGGCCGCCCTCGCGCCGTCCGGGTCGGGTCCCTGCATGCCGCCATGCTGCCCCGCTGTGGGTACGTCTGTGGTGCCGTTGGTCCCGCCGGGACAGTCGCTGGGAGCCTGGCTAGCTCCCCAGCCTGTCCTGCGAGCTCTTTCGCACCATCAGACTCGGCTGTGCGATTCAGTTCACCCGGCGTCCCCCAAAGCCCAGGGGCGCTCTCTTCACCTGTGTTGAGAATGGTCGCCCCGGTGCTTCAGGTGGGGACCGCAGTCCTACTGGCGAAGGACGCGACCGAGCCGGTCCCTCCAGCCGTTATAAGGACCGGCTTTTTCAGCCCGTACTTCATTGTACCCAAGAAAAGTGGCGGGTTACGGCCGATCTTGGATCTGCGGTTCTTGAAACGTCCCGTCTCAGGCTACCGGTCAGAATGTTAATGCAGGAACGCGTCCTCTGACGCATCCGTCCCCGAGATTGACCTGCAGCGATCGACCTGAAGGTTCTTGTCTCCATTAAAAAATGGTGTATTAAATGTGAATTGCTGTGTGGTTGGCAAGGCCTTACACCCTAAAGTTTGGACAACTATGGGGCATTTGATTGCTTCAAGACCTTTGGAAGTTCTCGCTATTGATTTTACACTTTTAGAGTGGGCCTGTAATGGATGTGAGAGTGTTGTTGTGGTTGCTAACATGTTTTCTAAGTTTACCCAAGCCTACCCAATGCGAGATCAAAAGGCTAGTTTGGTGGCCCGCATCCTGACAGAGAAGTGGTTCTACGTTTATGGGGTACCAAAACATTCAGAACATTCAGATCAGTGGCAAAATGTTGAAGGGGAATTGCTAAAGCAATTGTGCCAACTGTATGGGGTTCAGACGAGTAGAACCACAGCATACCATCAGGGAAATGGGCAGTGCGAAATATTTAATCGTACATTGCACAATCTATTGCGCACTTTGTCCATTCAAAAGAAAATGGCATGGCATCAAGCTTTACCACAGTTACTTTTTGCTTATAATACTGCTTCCCATCAATCTACTGGATACTCTCCGCACGAACATATGTTTGGCCAGAAGCCAAAGCTTCCTTTGCCCTTTTAGGGAAGGATGAAGAGAGTTTGCCCGTGACTGCCCAAGATTGGGTGGTGAGTCATCGGGACCATCTGGACTCTACGTATAGGCTAGGGAGCATTTGGAGGTGGCAGGAGCTCAGCAAGCATGCCACCATCCAGTGTCTGTGACTATCTTGCCAGTTGGGACTTAGGTTCTGTGTAAGAATCATTTTCCAGGTCGGCATTAGATTTTAGACGTGTGGAACTCCAAGTTGTATGAGGTGGGAGAGTGTTTAGATGGGGTAGGCACCGTCTATAAAATAAGGCAACGAGACTCATAGGGGCACGTAAAGAATGTTGACCACTCAAATTTGCAAGAGCTTCCTGATGGGTGTGTGTACCCTCAGATAAATGCGAAGTTGAGGCAAATTGTCCCCCTCCAACAGGGCTCCTGCTAGAGTATGGTCATCAGAGGCAATCGACTGAGGAGGAGGAAATGTCGGAGGAGGAGACTTTGGTTTTTCATGTACCCCAGGAGGAAGGCCCGGCAGCTGCTAAGGAAAATTTGGGTGGACAGGAGTTGGACCGGTGTCCAACTAAACAAGTCACTGATCCCCCAGATTCCTAGTGTCCAATAGAACAGGTATTTGATGTACCAGAGCCAGTTCCTGGTGCCTTTGATCAGTTCAAACAGGAATCTGGGCAAGAACCATTAGAACTATATTTACGCCGGTCAGTTAGAATAAGGGCTGGCCAGCATTCAAATCCATTTAATCTTCCAAGACCGGTACGATCCCCGGATGGTTAAGTTCCCCCAAATTCAGCCTCAGTAAGTTCACTATATGTTCTTTTTAGACCTTGGACTTAAGATGGGTAAGATGACGCCAGTGAGTTTAAAGTATCGCGGTCATTGCAAAGCTACGTTTGTTCTCACTCTTCCTTCGAACAAGTGTGTGCATGGTTTTTCCCTCCGGTACTGGTGCTTTGGAGAAACTGCTTGTTTGACTGCTGCCCTTGATAACTTGGTGTGAGTAAATGTGTAATTTTATCCATAGGAGTAAAATCTAATAGGAGACACATTAGTATTAAATGCACACCAACGTGTTGTTTTAGGATTATTCCCGTGCTGATGATCTGTTGATCTGAAAGCGCTGTGCGTGCAACACTGCCTTGGCTTCAGCTACATAATGATTGTGTGTGTATATTCTGATGCTTTAGACAATTCAATGTGAGTAGATGTGTCATTTATATGCATAGGAGTTGAATCTAATAGAAGAAACGTTGGTATTAAATGCACATCAATGTGTTGTTTTAGGATTATTCCGTGCTGATGACCTGTTGATCTGAACGAGCTGTGCGCGGGCAACACTGCGTTGGCTTCAGATACCTAATGAACATTAATGCGTATATACACTTGAGTAACAGCGTGCAGAGAGGTTCATACAGAATCGACTGCGTTACAACCCAATTCTGGCTTCAGTGAGACTGTTGTGTCTCAGTCAACAAAGTGAACCATAGCATATTTTTAAGGAGGTCTTAAATCTTCCCTGTTGGTCTAGCAGCCACTGTTTTCTTTTCCCACTAATATATTTGAGATTTATTTGATCAATTTGCATTATTTTGTTTTGGGGTGTTTATTTATTTATAAAAAAAAAACGTGTATTAATTTTGTTGTTACGTTTTTTTTTTTTTTTTTTTTTTTGATTGGTGTTTTTTCTCCCATCCAGTTTATGATTACAGTTTGAGTTATTTTTGAGTGTTATAATTGTCATGGTTTCTTTTATGTAAATTGAGTAACACAACTTTATTTTACTTTACTTGAGCACTAGATGTATTATTGATTTTGATATTTGAACTCAATCTTAATTTGTGGTGAGCAGCATTTGCTTTCTTATTCCTTTTTTTTTTTTGAGTTTGCTTTGTTTTCTTTTTGCTGTGTTTCTTTTTTCTTTGTTTGAGAAACGTTGTGTTAACCCAGGTTATTTAAATAGTATCAATGGAGAAGGATTGTGTGTAATTAATAAAATGTAACCTTTTATACTTCGGCTTCTAGTTCATTTAATTGAGCTACCTGTGTTTAAAACTATATATTAACTAATAATGTACATTCATATGATAATTCCCACGATGGTTTAAGCCATGCATTTCATTTGTCTGTTTTAATTAATCATTAGCCAATGATTTGCAAAGGTATCATTGTTGTCTTTACTTGTTGAGGCACATGACTATAAACTAATAAAAAAAAATAATTGAAAAGCCATAACCATTATGACATATTACTTAACAATTAGTTAATAGTCATGTGCCTCAACAAGTAAATTCATAACATGATGATACCTTTATAAATCATTAGCTAATGATGAATTAAAGCAGACAACTGGAAGTTGAAATGCATGGCTTCAACCATTGTGGTAATTAACCTGTGTGGTAGTGCACCCGTACTATAAAGTGTTATCAGATAATAAAATATTTTTTACTATTATTTACGGAAATATAATAAACATGCTGAAATGTTCAACGGCATCTTATGTTTTATAATAAACTCACACATGATGTTTAGAGTCACAGCATCAGAGTTTTTCTCTCCATGTTCATTGATGGACTTGCACTTGTATTCTCCACTGTCATCAGAGCTGATGTTTGAGATGCTGTAGATTCTTCCAGATCCTACAATCGTTCCTCCTTTAAACCAGCTGAAGTTCAGAGCAGGAGGGTTTGAATCACTGCTGCAGCTCAGAGTCACTGAATCTCCCTCCACTATTACACCAGATGGACTGATGGACCCTGAGACGCTCCTGGGTGGGTCTAATCACAAAGTAGTAAACATCTTCATTAAGCATCCTTATTTAAAATATGCACATTAGAACATAATATGTAATAAACGTAATATTTGTACTTAAAGTATTTAACTGCTTGTATTTAAAGAATGATGCAATACTCACACATGACATTGAGATAAACATCAGGCGATGTGTGAGTGTGTCCGTGTACAGCACAGCTATATCTGCCTGCATCCTCTCTTCTGACTGACTGCAGCAGGAGTTCATTGTTTCCGTCTCTTCTCTCAGTTAATGGCTGTGAGTTTCTGGACCAGATGAATGTTGCTCTGTCAGTCAGAGTGCAGCTGCTTTTACATGTCAGACGGACTGAATCTCCCTCTGTCACTCTCTCAGGAGACTCCACCTGAAGATCTGAACACAACACACACATTATATCTAGTGCTGCTGTCATACACTGATTATTATTCAACATAATGCACAGAAGAAGAGATAAACCTCATCAAAGTCACCTGTTACAGTAAGAGTAAGTCCAGTAATGCCCATTGCTTTGTCTTTATCAGTGATGAATCTGAAATAGTACTTGTGTGAATCCTTCAGTGTCACATGACTCAGTCTGACGGTGCAGTTCTGCTGTTTATCTCCCAGATACTGAAGCCTCTGACTGTATTCAGGGTCCTCAGACAGATCTGGAGGCTCTACACCCTTTTTATAGACTTTTGTCCAGAACGCTTTCATGATCTGATGTCCAGTAGGGTATGTATAAGAGCATCTCATTATCACTGTTGAGTCCTTTACTGCACAGATGTGTAAAGGACTGTAACTCACATTCCAACCAGCACTAGAAACCCCTGAAACACAGAATTCATCAAGAACATTTAGCAGCAGCATGTGTATAAAAATGCAGTATCTGCTTCCTCTTGAGTGTTTCTAAAGTGTTGCATTGACTCACCGTGAATCATGAGCAGAACGATCAGAGGGTTATTATTATTATTATTTTATTTTAATTTTTTACTTTTAAATCTCATTGTTTTGGTCTCTGTTAAATATTCTTGTACAAAACCTCATGCCTCATTGCATTAGGTCATACTATTCATGGGCATACAGATGACGACACTAGCTCAACTACACATAAACCCACTGTATCTTGACTGTAGCTGCACATGCGCATTTACTAGTGTGTGCTTCAACTAATGTAGCAGTGACTTTATCTTCCTCTTTCTTTACAGTGTAAATTGAACACCATCCATTTTGAGAATGAACAAAAAACAACCCCAAATAGAAATAAGCTCTAGTTATTTGTTTAAAGCACACATACATCAATAAAATACTTGAAAATTAAAAGTCATGTTCACACTGCATGAGTTCAGAACTGTCTAAAGCCCCGTTGCCACCAAAATTACCAGGAACAATTTGTACCAGGACATTTTTTTACAGGAACTTTTCTCCCCGCAGACCTGCAACTGTCTGCGTTTCCACCGCGATAAAGTTCCGTGAAGATTAGGCAGATTAGTCCGGTGATGTAGGACTATGCGCGACTGCTCCTCCAAGTCAGTGAAGGACAGTAATGTAACAAAGAATGATGACATTTTTTGTACCGATTGAAAGATTTAGTGGACTGTTTACTGAACGTTGTCTAAACCGATCTGGTGTTTACATGTGATGACTTTCAATCGCAATCATTTTGTGACATGCAGTTTGTCTGTCGCATCAAAAATGTCAACGCTGTTTTCTCCAGCAGCTGAATGTAATAACTTTAGCCATAGCAACTCTTAACGGCCACCAGGACTAATACAGTATTATATAATAAGCTATTTATTTGTTGTAAAGTGTAATAATCATCTCAGAAACAAAATTCTTCTGTCAGGCGCAGTTAAAGTAAAAACTGCCTGGGGCAATATACACTGTGTCATTATTCCAACATTATCTTCATAACTTACGAAATAAAAAGTTTACCCCTCAGAAAAATGAGCTTTCCTCTCATCAACGTGAGCGTGGCGCCCGCTGTCACGTCATGTAAGGACACACACTTAAAAGTAATCGGTCAGGTCGTTTACATGGTGAAAAATAGGCTTTAAAAAAATGAATAACGAGTATGGAAGAGATTCAAGCTGTGCTGCTTTTGCTGGTTATGTATAACGTTAGGTTTACTAAAGAGGTAATTAACAACGACAGAAAAGAGCAGCATATTCAGAAAGCTTGTAAAGCTAGATTTAAAATGACAATGTATATTATCATCTGCTATTACGGACATTGAACGTGAGATGCCTGAGACGAACGCGCACCATCAGACAGAGAGCAAGACTGATATTTACTGAACGCAGAAGAAACCTCACAAAATACTTTTAAAAATGCCGGTTGAAATAAAATGCTGCGTGAGCTAAACCAATCAGCATGTTCAGCGCCCAAGTCCCGGCCTTGAAAGTTCCTGAACTTTGAAAAAGTACTATATCGCAAGCAGGGCCGTTTGGAGGGGGAAATATTTACCCGGAACTTCATTTAGACCCTGGTTCCTGCGGTCTAAACACACCGAGTACCACCCAAAGTTCCTGGTTCCTGGGTAAAGTTCCTGCGGTGGAAATGTGGCTTAACATATTTCTGACCCCTTTTGATTTACAGAAGATTTCATTATATACTTATATGTTGCTTAAAATATTAAAGTGGATTTTTATTAAAGTGTTCATCACCAACATACAAAACACTGCGAGAGAAAACATATTTATGCTGTAGGACTTTTGATTTTCAACCATGTAGTTACTGAGACAAAGCCCTATGACAACTAGCCTCAACCAATCTCCCATAAATCCCACAAACTTCAGATATTTGACAGAACATTTATAAAATCATGCTCTTACCCGTTTCACCAACACCCGTGTCCAGTGACAGCACTACAAATGATCAGGCTGGAAGCAGTATGGCTGTTTTCACACTCAGTGACACGTGATTAACACATTATATTCTTATATGAATTTATGACACCTCAACCAGTGCAGATTGAGCGGAAGAAGAGTCTTAGCTGATAGCATTAGATTAAATACATTAAGTTAATCTGAGATACACTATGTCAGTCCATAAAGATGCTCATGTAATAATTTTTACATTTGGGAATATCTATATTCAATTAGTTGCACACTGACAGCTTTGACAAGGAACCGGCTCTTAAAGACAGATAATCATTTCTTAAATAACTGTGCTTTAATCTGCATATGCAGACCAACTATACTCGTTTAAAAAAAAAAAAAATGAAAGGAACTGCAGTGGCAGTGACGTCAAATAACACGTTTTATCACTAGCAGTGCATTTGATAATCCTCCATTTGACTGATTTATTAATAGCAGTCTGGAAGTTCAATAAACAAATATCTTAAAAGTACACTAATGAAGCAGAATTTATTCATATGAATGTTTTTATCATGAAAACTTCCCTTGCAGACTTGTTTTATTCTGTCAGCAGCCTTGTTCTTCTTGAATGCATCAGGTCTCTAAACATAGTGACAACTACAGTTTCCTCTTTAGTTAGTGAGAAAACCAAACACATGTAAGACTGAAAAAACTAGTATATGCCGAAATGTCTGAATGAAGAACAAGGACTCTCTGAGAAAATAAAGGAAATTAGCATCTGAGCTTATTCATAGAGTTAGAGTCTCTGTCCGAGACGACATCACACTGAGTGAATCATCTATGAATGACTCTAATTTACATGCCTTTCCTTTCACATGAAACTTCCCCCAAACTACTGCTCCCACAAACTTGAGATCACCTGAAATGCACCAGAAATCTCTTTGTTACAATGTCAATCCTCACAATGCAGTATTATATGTGTTTGATATCGTTTGAAATGTCTCAGTGCGACTGGTACAAATATCTCTACTCCACAGAAGTAAACTAGAACATCATAAATGTTTTAAGGGTTTAAAGATATCTTTCCTTGGTGTATGGTGGGTGTGGCTTTCAGCCATTTGGCCTTTGGATCAATACAAGTCTTGATCAATGCAAATTCCCATTGTGCACTCGTGTTTACATTTGAAAGAGTTTGTGCATTTGTTTCTGGGTATTTAAGGAAATGTTGCAAAGAGCTCAAGGCTTGACACTTTAAATCGGTCAGCCCGTAATGTTGGATATCTCGAGATAGCCAGCATTATGTAGTTTTCAGAAGTCAGGTATATATTTCATTCTTTACTTCAGACTATTTGATGTTATATATGGATTACCTTTGAATTGACTATGTAATTGGCTTTATACATTTACCTGACTGTTAAATAAATTGTTACACTTTTGATTGATTCTGACTTGCTCTGGAATTATTCAGGTTGGGTATAATTTCAACAAAGGGTTAAACGGAATAATTAAATGTGTACTTAAACTATTAAAAATGAATGACCAAATAACCAATTGGCATTCTAACCTAAATTCTAAATTATTAATAAATGGAGTCAGATAACGAGGAATTGGAATAAAATCCCCTTTTTCCCCGCTGAAAAGACGAACGCGCAGCGAACTTCACCCGCCGATCGTTAGCCTCCGACGTGATGTTGCAACTCTCTTACGAGCAACGTCTTTTTAGCGAAGTATTCGATTTTAAAATCAACAAGAGGTTTGCACTTCTCTTTCTTCAGCTGTTCTGGTAAGTAAAATTCTTTTTGCCTTTTTAGAAATGTTTAGGGAAAAACAGACGCATCCCATATAGACACATTAATAGAATGGGTCGGAATACCCAATGTTAGACCGGAACCGCAATCCGGTGGGGTTTAAGAATTTAGATACATCACATACCAGGGACATGATAGCGACAGCGCAGTAGAGGAATTAAAACTCATGTTATGGATTTTAAAATATTTCTTTGTCGGCGTAGACCTACAACAACTAAACCTAAATTGGAAAAACATCTTCCAAACTATTTCCTGAGACTCGATAAGCATTTGTAAATTAGAGCGTTTTTAAAATCAGCTAAATGCTTTCTCCGTTGTTTTATTAGCTGCAACAAACTAGCAACACACGATGAGAACGAGCAAACAATAGAATTAAAAATCTAAGTTTGTAAACAATTGGAAGGCATTTGTGATTTGATAGATACGCACGTTGATGCATTTGTTTATGAAAAACAAAGTTGGGAAAAACAGGCTGATGCATATGCAACATGTAAAAATGAAGAGAACTTTTTGTTTGATCAAAATTGGCTACAGCTATTATTGCTACACAGCTAAATTACTCGTGGCTACAAATGATTAAGAGGTGGTAAGATTCAAATCTAAGATTGATACACAGAATGATAGTGATGTTGTTACTGTATTTTTGTTAAGAAACCTCATGATGTTTCTGAGTGGCTCAGCGAGCCCACGGGGCGTACCACGCCCACTCGGAGAACAATGACTTTCTCTCTATGTTCAATGGGAGCGTTTAGCCAAATAAGTAACACCTAAATCTATCACATTTTGTAAATTCAGTTAAAATTGCCACTGTGCTGCCAAGCAGATTAGTCTGTAAATAGACTAAATCAAGCAAATAGGCATTTGAAATCTAAAAAGAGATACAACGAATGTGCTTGCATCAGTCTTGAACCAGTCTTTCATATTCAAATGTATTGGCATAAAAATAAAATCCGAAACCTCACTCAAAACAGAATTCGAGCAGGAATTTGACTGCACTCAGCATGTGCTGCTAGTTCATTGGATGTTAACAGCAACAGAGTCGCTCATTGAACTTAAGCCTGACTGTTGTCGTGCAATCAATGTACATGCCAGCCAGTTGTGACTGCAGGGCCGAATCAAAATCATTATCTTTAAGACACTTTGACAAATATGTTGTTGCGTTCGATTTAATTTTGATTTACTCTGAAATTATTGATTTTAGTGCATTAGGATGTATTGTTACCGCAAATCTGTCAGGTTAGTAACGGACTGGAGTTCAGTTTTTGGGTCGAGCTTTGAGGCACGCCGACTGAGATTTTAGAGTTCCGCCTAACGCTTGGTATTAGTTCGTATGCATTTTCAAATTTGTAATTGTACTAAACACGTGCGCATTGAACACATGATAGTTGTTTGTGTTAATAAAAACACCTAGGCTATTTAAGTTTATTCTTTAAAACACAAGATTGCTTTACTGTAAGTGTATGAAACACTTAGGATAAAGGTTGTAGATGCTATATGCATTCTAGACCATGTATCTTGAGAAAAACTGAATAAATGTGGTTCTTTGTTGAATTTGTTTGTCTCCCAGGTGGAGCATAGGATTGCCATGTGGCTACAGTGTTATTCAATTGCCTTAACCATGAAAATGCTATAACGTATGTTGTGTTAATAACTCAGTGGATCATGTACATCCATGACACCACAAGACTACGCTCAGGTTAGTAACACGGACTAGAACACAGTTTTTCGGTGGAGCATAAAAGCACACCAGGCTGATGTTTTAGAGCTCCGACTAACACATTGGCGTTCAGATACGTAGACTTGGACTGCGGGTTGAAAGACTAAAGACGTCTTCCGTTTAGAACAATAACAAATTGTTAGACCAATCTAAATAGGGCAACCCTAATTCCTGATTGTTGTAATATTGCTCTAAATTACGTAGACGTGGAAAACCACGGCATGATTATAGAAAGTCACCATTAGAGATAGTAAGTTGGTCACTTGAATCTGTGGTGATGGTCATGGGCCTCTGATTGAAAGCAGTTTGCATTAATTACGAGAATTCAAACCCAAGGGGACTGAACAAAAATATCTTGGAATGATCAACGTGTAGCACGGGCGTCCAGGATATCAGTCGTATGGCCTCTACTGACGACCAAGACTGACGAGTTTGTGAATACTCATGTTATCGGAATCTTGGTTTACTGACTATAACGCAATATAAAAGATTTAACCTCTGTCTACTTGACCAAGACTGATAAGTTTGTGATTATGGGCCCGCATACTGGAAAGTGCGAAGACCCTGTGACTCTAAGAACCTAATGAATGATTTCAATAAAGTAAAGAGTTAAGCAGAATAATCAGACATTTATTCATATTTATAAAGTATTAGAAATAATTAAAACGTTTACATTATTGAGTCAGATAAAATATTGAGGTAATGCATAAAGAAATGTATTCGATTTTAATCTTGTGTTGCATTGGTTCAATTCCCAGTGCCAAAAGGGAGGGGTTGTGCTGTTATCTTTTGCCTTTACAAGAACACAGCTATATGTGTGGCACTGATAATAGCAAACCAATTCACCCTTCACCACAGAAGTACCTCAATTTTTTTTTTACAGGTCACAGAGACCTCAAATAATCAAATGTGTGTGCGACACCGTAAAACAAAATTCAATGCAGACAACACCAAAACAGGTGAATCAATTTCTGCCCACAGATCTGACTGTAAAGAGAGCAACTGGAAATAAAGCCATGGGAACCAACCCATCGGAATTCATGACAGTATGAGCGATAAAAGCTCTGATTAATCCAGAAAAATTCTCCAGCAGAACTGGGGTCTCTAATGCTCACAGCAGACTGTGAAGGCTCGACTGTAAGAACAGTTTTAAGGTGTCACACACTGTACTAAAACAACAGCAACAATTCAGACCTGGCCGATGAAACTCTGTTTCATGTGACAGCCAGGATGAAAATTGCAACAGACATAATAGTGCCATTCAAATAAGTCCAAACCTGACTGTGAAGCTGTTGATAATGTCAGAATTAACTGTGATTCTCTGCATTATTTTTGTCTCAGGTTTACAACTGCAATTCCTTGTAGGATGGACACCAAGATGGGGCTAACACCCCCATCAGAGCCAAAACAATGGAATTGTCAGAACAACCTGGAATGATGGAGATGGGTGCGAAAACACTTAATGGGGTCATTCACACTTCACAAAATGACCTACCAGTGTAGCACTGGAACAAAATTTTGCAACACAGATTGTTATTGATAAGATTCCACCCATCTCCCAAAAACAAACACAGAACACAGAACACACACCTCCTTCACTACACCCTCATATCACCTGAAACAGATCAAATCTGTCCAGGTTGTACACTACACATCATAGATGGCATAGAGTCCAAAAGTGTTACTTCACTAAAGATCTATTGTCCATCTTTTCACACCAACAGATCCAAATAGCTTCAAACACACAGGACAGTAGAGTTGGTCACATGATGACAATCTAACGAAGACACACACACACACACACACACACAGACACACACACACTCACTCTCTCACAGTCTCTCAAAGTCTCTCTCTCACACACACACACTCACACGCACACGCACACGCACACACACACACACACACACACACGCACACACACACACACACACTGTGACAAGGAATACACAATCTCCATTATTGTATGACTAAACATATTTAGATCTGCCTTAATTGCATTGGAAGATTCCTGAACAAACACAGTGGTTATTATATATATATGTATATCTTCATAATTGTGATTGAATATTGAATATTATTGATGATGTTATTATTATATGCATATCATCTATTTTAATATATAAACTGCACTGACTTTTTGCTGCATTTCCTTAGGTAATCCAGACCAAGAATACTTAAATTCCGCTGTCACTTTATCACAGTGATAGTGAAGAATTAGGTGATTAAATATATTTAATCCACCCCACCAATTATGACCTTAAAAAAACACTTGAGAGAAGGTGTACCAATCGCACTGCTGACGTGAACCCACATTGTTTTTTATTTTTGTTTTCTTGCATTGTATGTTCTTATGCATTTCTCTATGGCTTTAAGTTCATCAGTGTTCAGTCGTTAAGTGGACATTAAGACTCTTTTCAGGTGTCAACTACGGAGAAGCCTTCCACCCATTGAAATCTACCCAGTGAACCACACCATTGGAGGTGTGAGAATTACACAAGGAGAGTCAGATTATCGGGAAGGTGCAGAAGCAGAAGCTTCCCCATGAAGAAGTGACACGTTAACTGAACATTCACCAAGGTCCGAGACTGACTCTATGAACATGCTGTGCTGAACCACAGGTAGAACACCTGAACACATTCACCCACCAGCTTAAACTCAAGCTACACACACCTGGTAAGACGGTGTCCTGCAGGTGAACAAAGAACCTTCCAAAGGGCTCTGCAGCTGCTAAGACAATTTCGTCATCTCAAGGATTGAACCAACGTCTAACCAACGTCTAACAGTGATCCCATAGGACCACCAGAGTTTGACCCATTGGGATCAAGAGGTGGAACTGTAAGACTGAAAAAACTAGTATATGCCGAAATGTCTGAATGAAGAACAAGGACTCTCTGAGAAAATAAAGGAAATTAGCATCTGAGCTTATTCATAGAGTTAGAGTCTCTGTCCGAGACGACATCACACTGAGTGAATCATCTATGAATGACTCTAATTTACATGCCTTTCCTTTCACATGAAACTTCCCCCAAACTACTGCTCCCACAAACTTGAGATCACCTGAAATGCACCAGAAATCTCTTTGTTACAATGTCAATCCTCACAATGCAGTATTATATGTGTTTGATATCGTTTGAAATGTCTCAGTGCGACTGGTACAAATATCTCTACTCCACAGAAGTAAACTAGAACATCATAAATGTTTTAAGGGTTTAAAGATATCTTTCCTTGGTGTATGGTGGGTGTGGCTTTCAGCCATTTGGCCTTTGGATCAATACAAGTCTTGATCAATGCAAATTCCCATTGTGCACTCGTGTTTACATTTGAAAGAGTTTGTGCATTTGTTTCTGGGTATTTAAGGAAATGTTGCAAAGAGCTCAAGGCTTGACACTTTAAACCGGTCAGCCCGTAATGCTGGATGTCTCTCAAGATAGCCAGCATTATGTAGTTTTCAGAAGTCAGGTATACATTTCATTCTTTACTTCAGAGTATTTGATGTTATATATGGATTACCTTTGAATTGACTATGTAATTGGCTTTATACATTTACCTGACTGTTAAATAAATTGTTACACTTTGATAGATTCTGACTTGCTCTGGAATTATTCAGGTTGGGTATAATTTCAACAAAGGGTTAAACGGAATAATTAAATGTGTACGTAAACTATTAAAAATGAATGACCAAATAACCAATTGGCATTCTAACCTAAATTCTAAATTATCATTAAATGGAGTCAGATAACGAGGAATTGGAATAAAATCCCCTTTTCCCCGCTGAAAAGACGAACGCGCAGCGAACTTCACCCGCCGATCGTTAGCCTCCATTGGGACGATTTGGGCGGCCTTACACACATGAAAGTTTGACAGCAGCATCTCAGTGCCCAATATAACCAATTATAACCACAAGTTGTTTTCTCTTGAAGACGAACTCTTTATCTTCCTCTTTTCAAGTAGGATACATTTTACCCTCACTTGTGGTTTCAAGGAAGGTGTGCAGTAAAACTCTTTAATGCACAGGTAGTTCCAGTCAGTTTGATTACAGTTCGAAATTAATCCGCTGTCATGACAAATCCTGTCCCCCTGTGAAATCGTGTCCGCAAGGACCCCCAGAACGATTCTATTGGCTGAAAGAAATGTAAATAGGTAATCTGTTCAGAGCCTGATTACAATTCTTACACAATCGCGTTTTGATTTTTGCTGTTTAAATTGTGGTAAAATAGTCTTTAATGTCTTACAAAGCATATGTTTCATATATTAGTAGTATATAACTGAAGCTATAAGTGCTTATATAAGTATATAATTCAGAACATGTTTTTGCTCCCATTATAGCAATCAATTACATATTTCAAATAAATGGTTTGCGTGTGTACTTAGTATGGCAATGAATTCATAGTTTATTAGTTTATTATTTAGTTATTTTCAAACAATTGATTGTTCAGAACCATGTATAACAACTTTTGATCAGGCATTTAAAACCGCTACCAGCGGACACGATTTCACAGGGGGACAGGATGTTATGACACCGCCACTATAAACACTGGTAACCATAGTAACACAGTTACGCTTGCAAACAGTGGCAGCTGGCAGTATCAACCACAGATATGTATACGTATCTATGGCAACATTAAGTGACATGAGATATACATATTTCTATTATGGAACAAAAATGCAAAATGCAAAATATTAAGCAATATATTACATAATACCTCAATGCATAAGAAGAAGCCAAACAGAGAAAGAAAGAAAGAAAGAAAGAAAGAAAGAAAGAAAGAAAGAAAGAAAGAAAGAAAGAAAGAAAGAAAGAAAGAAAGAAAGAAAGAAAAAGAAAAAGAGGAAGTGAAAAGAGTCGAGGACATGCAAAGTTCTTCACATTTTTTAAGACGTGTTATTTTTACACGCAGTGGAACTTTTTATTTCTTCAGACAGGACGGTTTACGGAGTTCCTGCCAAGTGAACAAATACAACCGTGGTCAGTTTTTCTTAAGTTTGATGGGACTTCATAAGATTATCTTTAGTAAAACCCTTAGTCTCACTTCCTCTTTTGTGTGTTGATAAGAGGCCTGCAAACTGCATTAAACCTTTATTCAAATCCTGACCTCACAGAAGCTGTATCCTGTACAGTACAGTCACTCACGTTTCCTTGTTCCACAAAGCCTTAAGAGAACCACAACATTACCATTAGTAATAGGATTAGTTACAAGAAGGAATGGGGTTTTTAATACCATTAAACATATGGCAATAAATAAGACCGAAGGCCTACAGCATACATGATAAATTAACAATATCCACATTTACATGTTCACTTTTTTATCATTCTGATTAAAATCATTTCCGCTTGAAAGATTTGATGGACTGTTTACATGAGACATCATCTAATTCGATATAATGTTTACAGTGCTTTCCCTGGGAATGACTTTGTGACATGCACACATTAGCACACAGTATGTCCTTTTATTCCTGTCAACATGGCGTACCATTATTTCTAATTCATGCTATTTTAATCTTAATCAAGCAACAGTGTGAAGTTGTACGCATATTACTGCTGTAAGGTATGAGGAAAAGACAGGCGCAGGAAGCTGACCTTTTTTTGTGGCTGTAAAGAGCATCTCAATACTAATGTTACCCCTCCCTCCTTCCTAAAGCAGAGGCGTGTGGATGAAGGTCCATAGTAAGGACTGGTGTGAGCAGGTTATATTGCAGGACTTTAGTGACCTGGAATGGAAACTACACTTTGTAATGGATTGCCGGTCATTCACACATTTGTGTGGACTGTTAGAGGGACTTATAGCCCTGGATAAAGAGAGACCGTCAGAAATCCAGTTCCTCTAATATGTCGTGATTGTTTTATACAAACTCGGAAGCTGTGTGGAATACCGTGTTGTGGCAAATCAATTTGTTGTTAACAAGAGCACAGTAAAAAAGTTTGTTTTTATCTTCTGCAAGCGAATGATGAATGGGCCAATACGAGATCTGACACGGATCCCAGGTGAAGATGCGGCATCCAAAATCACACAGAAATTTGAGGAAGCAAATTTTGTCCCTCAAGTAATGGGTCTAATCGACGGCACCAACATCCCCTTCCTGGTTGGTGACCCTGCCTAACACATCCTAGATTGGCTAATGTAAGACTCTCCTAATTTGACCCCAGCACAAGAGTCCTTCAATGTGTACCTTAGCTCAGTCCGAATGGGCATTGAAATTACTTTTGGTATCTTTTAGTCAAGATAAAAGGGTGCTTCCACTTCAAGTTCTCACCAGCTATGATTGCTACTTGTATAAACATTTATTTTATTTTATTTTTGCCAAAAAGAAGCAGATTTCTGTAACAGACTGTAAAAAAAAAAAATGGACATAGTGTCTGTGAAGTCAACCGTAGGTTTCTGAAGAGCATTTCTGAAGCCTAAAGTGTTGCCATTGCCCTCTTGGCAGCGCGTCTCCTGGATAAGTGAAAATTTTGTTAGTTTTAGGTTGTGTTGTAAGTAACCAAAATCCAACGTCAAGCCAACGTCATAATGGTAATGTCCACACAACGTCAAATTCTAACATCATTAGACGTTGATATTTTGTGGGGTTTAGGTTGTGGTATTTACTAACCAAAATCCAACGATGAGCCAACATCTCAAGCCAACATCATATTGATGTCAAATACTGACATTTAGTCATGAGGTATGATGACCGAAACACAACAACCACACAACATCATGATGGTAACGTTTATACAACGTCAAATTCTAACATCATTAAACGTTGATCTTTTGTGAGTTTTAGGTTGTGTTGTAGTAACCAAAATACAACGCTGAGCCAATGTCTCAAGCCAATGTCATAATGACGTCAAATACTGACATTTAGTCATGAGGTATGATGACCAAAACACAACGTCCACAAGACATCATGATGGTAACGTTCACATTACGTTAAATTCTAATATTATTAGACGTTGATATTTTGTTAGTTTTAGGGTGTGGTATTTTCTAACCAAAATCCAACGGTGAGCCAACATCTCAAGCCAACATCATATTGATGTCAAATACTGACATTTAGTCATGAGGTATGATGACCGAAACACAACGTCCACACAACATCATGATGGTAACGTTTATACAACGTCAAATTCTAACATCATTAGACGTTGATATTTTGTTAGTTTTAGTTTCTGTTGTAAGTAACCAAAATCCAACGTCAAGTCAACGTCATAATGGTAACGTCCACACAACGTCAAATTCTAACATCATTAGACGCTGATATTTTGTTAGTTTTAGGTTGTGTTGTAAAGTAACCAAAACACAACGTCACAATGGTAACGTCCACACAATGTCAAATTCTAACATCATTAGACATTGATATTTTGTGGGTTTTAGGTTGTGGTATTTACTAACCAAAATCCAACGATGAGCCAACATCTCAAGCCAACATCAAATTGATGTTGAATACTGACATTTAGTAATGAGGTATGATGACCGAAACACAACGTCCACACAACATCATGATGGTAATGTCCACACAACGTCAAATTCTAACATCATTAGACGTTGATATTTTGTTAGGTTTAGGTTGTGTTGTAAAGTAACCAAAACACAACGTCCGCACAATGTCAAATTCTAACATCATTAGACGTTGATCTTTTGTGGGTTTTAGGTTGTGTTGTAAAGTAAGAAAGATTTAACATATTTCACAAGTCAACATCTGCAACACATTCTAACATCCTACACATGGATTTTTGTTTTGTTTTGAGTTATGTAAAGTAACCAATATACACCACTGTGTCAACGTCTCAAGCTAATGTCATATTGATGTAAAATACTAAAATGTGTTGTAGGGTCAAAATCTCACTTCTCACTTTTAATTGGGGTTTGCGAGCCTCCACTAGCAATCATGCTTGTGGTTGCCAGAAACAAAGATCTTAAATCCCCCAAAGAGAGCCCTTCTCTTTAAAAGGATATACTTTCTTCCCGGTGATTACTTAATCTGTGCAATCTGGCAACCCTGCGCACACGGAAGGAGTGCCGATGAGCTGAAAACAAACACATGCGCTGGAGTTTAGCGATCTCTACTGGGAAATCACGCTTCAATGAAAGTGTCACAGCCAGTTTTTGTTTCTTCACAAGACACGAGCTATTTTTGTGACTAAATCTGCCATGATCAAACCTTCAGCGACGAATTTCAACAAATGCACGTAAGGATCTCCTCCTTACTGTTTGGAGAATAAACGCACCTTTGCAGCCGATGTGACAATCCAATCGTGAAAAATAACCCAATTTAGAATTATTGGAAATAATATTACGAGTTTCGTCGTTTTATCTTTTAAATTTCCTAAAGGTTTTAGCAGTTTTCATGTGAATATATCGCCACTGGTAAGTTCTAAAACGCTTAACAAGAAAATGGGAAAAAGCTTAACGTGGTTTAATTAACGAAGACAGTGTTATTAACTAACTACACATTAAATACTAATAAAGCATACTACACAAAAAAAAAAAAAAGTGCAGAATTGAACTGTTTTATGGGAGGAAAACACAACGTGTAATTAAACGCGTTGTGTTCATATTCATATTCTACAATAGCCACCTACAACAAAAACTCACGTTACCAAAATACAGAACACTGGATTTTGATAGCCATGACTGACGCATATCCATTATAAGTTAACCCAGAGATCGGTATGAATGACGTCGCCATCCACCATCCAGTACGTATTGGATCTGATCCAGCTATGTCATCGTTTGGTCTTTTACAGTTTTTCTCAATCGATTTGACACATTTCTCCAAATTAATGTAGTTGCTCTCAAAACTATTAACACAGCAAACTAAACACACTCTTATGTTGGCAAAACAGTTCAGTATTCACTGGCTGCATATGAAGCACTGCAGTTTATTCTATTAATGCAGTTATCAAAAATAAATACTAGCATTAAAACAACAAGTGTGTTCTCTGTTGATTTAATAAAACAAAATCAGCTGTAGATACACAAATACATGAATAAAAAAATACAAGTTGTTCATGTTCTTTAATTGTGTTCTACAAAGTTCTTTAATTACGAGTTTAGTTGTAAACACTGTAAAAAAAAAAAAAAAAAAATCAGGTCTCCAATTTAAAATTTTCAAGTGATTGATGACATATACATTTTTCAGTTGGCCAAATTGAATTTCTGTGGATTAAATTGCATCAATTCACAGAGTTTTGTTTGTTGTGTTTTGAAAAAAAATACAAAAATGCTTGTGATCTTTGTGAAGACCAATGAAAAAGCTGCAAATAATTTTCCTGATATATTAAAGATTTGTTTGGCTGTATGAACTGCTGTGATTACATTAAGGAATTTTGTGCAGTGTTTTGAGAAAATTATGCTTTTGATTTGTAATTTGTATGAAATTAAGGATAATTTACTATCTGTTAAGGACAATTACAAAGTGGACAGATCACTGTTAAATGTTTTGAGAGCAGTTACCTGAGTTTGGAGAAATTTACCAAATCGATTGAGAGAAACTGTAATATCGCTGTCAGTGCATTTTTCACGTTAACCATTTTAGAATGTCCCTGGCCACAGAAATTTTGAATTTTGCTGGGCAATCTGAATCTGTGGTTTGTCTCATTTGTAAATTAATTCTGTTGCTTTAAAAATCTAATGTTAATACAGATTACAAAGTGTTCACCAAAACCAAGTGTTTTGTATTGATTTACCATCTAACGAAGTTATCATAGTTGGTTAAATGAAGTCGGTGTGCCACCTACAGGCCTTTTGGGTGAAGTGTAGATTGGTAAATAACATTACCCTTTTTGGCAAAATAATCACGATTATCATTTTTACCATTATCGTGCAGCCCTTGTCTAGATTATCCATACAATGGTATTTTCTGCTCCAGTGTAACTGATCAAGTTGACCAAGTGTGTTCCCTGTCACAAGAACAAGCACTTCACCAGGAGTGTGCTGATCTAAAATGAATGAAGTACTCCCTACAAGCAACCTTGAGAAGCAACACAAATCTGAAAGACTGTTGTAAACGATGTGCAAAACAACACACATTGGTTTGGTAATTATCAACAATTTTATTATAAATCCTAAACCACCTTGGTTTTGCATATAAAAAAAAAATCAGCTGGGTTGCTGCTCAAAACGATGTTTGCAGGTGTATGCCCCAGTTTTCCCCCATGCCTCGCCCCCAGCTATGACACGACGCCGACCAAGTAGGATGACAGCAGGGGCACGTTCAAGCTCAAACCGGTGCACTACGTTTTGCTACGGTTTCCGGGTTGAACGACATGTTTTCCGGAAATGGTGTGCAATCATAGACGTGTGCAATAGGGTTTTTCTCTCGTTTAATGGGTGTGTCAAAAATGTCAGCCCAATCAGCAGCAAAACCCATGCGGTGATATAGAGTAATGTAGTCGCACAGCGGATCCAACTTGTAAAGTTGTTTACAAATGTGTACAAATGTGCACCGGTAAATTGGTATAAATGTGTTTAATACTGCAAAATATGCTCTAAAAATACAGTCACTACACTTTCTGTCTAGAATAAAAGAGAACATCCCAATCGAGTGAAGGGATTTGTGGAAATAGTGATATCTACCCAGCAGGCACAGGATGTCAGAATGACGTCTACATCCAATGTCAAACGGACGTTGTATTTTGGTTGAAAATGAAAATCGGGTTGACGTCAGAACCCAACGTCAGAGTGACGTCTACATCCAACGTCGGACGGACGTTGTATTTTGGTTGAAAATGAAAATCGGGTTGACGTCAGAACCCAACGTCAATATGTATAATACGTTGGGTTCTGACGTCAATCCGATTTTCATTTTCAACCAAATCACAACGTCTGTCCGATGTTGGGGTCCAACGTCAATCTGACGTCATACTGACGTCCTGTGCCTGCTGGGAGGGAGCTAACAGGTGGAATGGGTGGAGCTAACAAACAGTAGACAAACTGCTAGTAGTGACAGATTTGGGCCAGAAGGTGACCATATTTGTTTTGCCATAACTTTAAAATCGGCGGGAAATGTTCTCTTGGTTCACAACTCATTTTGAGGTATATGGCCCAGATAACAATGTACACATGAGGGCCATATGTGTTTGAGCTTTGGCACAAAGTGAGAAAGGCTGACTTGTGGTAAACCTTTGGATTATATATGGAAAAACACAGGACACCTGAAATCAAGCGCAGCTGACAGCCGAGGTTCCACACCTCAAGTGGCTGCATCTCATTAGTGCAATTAATCTGACTGATACGGCACCATTTTCTCATCTGATCTCATGAGTTTTCGGTCACGCATATCTTCAGGTAATAGAGGTTTTGGCATTTCAAAGCCTTTTTAAGGTTATTTTGTGCAGCATTATGTATTTGTTTGAGGAGGGTGTCGAATTAGCCTCAGTTGAGTGTATTTACCATTTCAATCCCATGTGTAATGCAGCACAGTCACCAAACGAGTCATTGATTGAAGATTTAAAACTCCGGACTAGTTTTCTTGCGTGCGTCCGTTTTTAACGCGCCTCAACTATCGTACAGTCTGACATTTATGACAGTTTTGATCTTACAGTGTGACATGACTTACAGCACTGATTATGTTTGTACAGCCGGACATGGAACAATCGTGAAGGACTATAATAAATCTGACAGTGTGCACCCGGGTTAAGTTTTGTTGCGGCTGCAACAAAGTTAGTTTTTTTTTTTGGTGCAAAAAATAAATTGATAAATTCAAATCTGAACCTGGCTAATGATAAATTCCAATGATTTAAAAAAAGTGACAAAAAATAATTGTCAGAATTATATTTTTGGTTGACCTATCCCTTTCACATTTTAACATTTATTTTAATCATAATTATGCAGACCTAGCTTCCAGGTGCAGTTGGTTGAAACAACGCCAGTCCCAGCAACATACTTCCAACACTGATTAGTGTCACAATTCACCAGTGTGAGTGCCCGTGCTCACCACCAGAGGGCACTCCAATCCGGACTGTCATTCTATCATAAACTACATTACCCATCATCCTTTGCCCGGACTCATTAGCACTCACTGTTTACACCTGTGTCTCATTAGTGTCACAATTCACCAGTGTGAGTGCCCGTGCTCACCACCAGAGGGCACTCCAATCCGGACTGTCATTCTATCATAAACTACATTACCCATCATCCTTTGCCCGGACTCATTAGCACTCACTGTTTACACCTGTGTCTCATTAGTTTGTTTTTCGTCTGGTTATCTCTGTTATTCACTGTGATGTCTTGTTTTGTGTACACTGCATTTCTGAGCATTTTCCTCGGTTTCATGTCTTTCATGGTTTGTTGGATTTCTTGTCTGTTTCCCGGATTACCCGTTTGCTTGTGTATGACCTTTTGCCTGCTTTTGACTATGATTGTGGATTACCCTCTTAATAAATGCTGCATTTGGATCTCCTACATTCTTTCTCAGAGCGGTTCTTTACAATTAGAGACTTTATTTACCACACTTTGAATGTTCATGGAGTTAATAAGACTTTTACATAATGCTCAAAGTTGCATGTGGGCCACATAAGGGCCATTAGATTTGAACAAAACTCAGCCATACTAAAATTCCATATAAGGGCCACATAAGGGCCACATACAATTGTATAGTTTGGCTCACATTTGGTGGAGTTATGGCACTGCTTTGGCTGAGCTGTGGTAGACATCTGTAGTGGTCAGCTAAACAAATGTATTTAAACACACATCATTCATCGCATGATCCATTGATAAATTAACTATACACGATCGTGTTGTTTACTGACGTGTTGTTAGACAACAACACAGACATTTGAAGCAGTTTTACTTACCCCCTGTTTCAAGCACGACTGTGAACCTTTATCGTTAGGACCGCTCCATCAAAAACACACTTCTTTGGTGACACTGTTGATTTGGTGAAGTCCTGTGACCGCAGTGCAGCAATCGTCCTTCCTAAAGCTGAGTGAAGCGTGTTTATGGCCGTGCATTTTCTCTCTCGCTCTGGTCGCGCACCTTTCCGGGAGAAGATCCCATACCCTATGTGACGACACACAGACCCATACTTGGAAAAAAATATGCTAATAATGATAATATTAGGGGGGTGCTAATATCACAATTCCAGCATAGGACAACAAACTGACCAAATCCAAATAAATTAGATCATATAAATGTTTCTGTAATGGTTTTGAACTTGTACACAAAGTTATACTGCTGCTTGTCTCACCAGTCATGCAGAGAAAACAAAATGGCTTCTTCTTCTTCTTCTTTAGTTTTTTGACGGACTGGTGAATTGAGCACATACTGCCACCTACTGTTCCATATAACCCATTTCCTCATTTCATACATATGAGAAAAAAACAGAAAAAAAAAAACAGAATTCCCGTATAAGTCTCCAGCTCCTCCAGCCCATACACAAACAAAATGGCTTCCCTCATCTAGCAAGCAACTAGTGGGGTGGGGCGGGGCTATGGAAGCAGAAAAGACTCATTAATAATTCACGCAAAAAACACAATGCACAGGTGTAGCCAATTTCACATGCATGAAACCAAATTCACGTGCACAAAAAACTATTCACATGTGAACAATAAAATTATATATTCATGAAATACATTTCACAAATGCAAAACAAAATTCATAAATTTACAACCGAGCAAAGTTACAAGTATGTCCTTGAATGTGATTGTGCAAATCGTCATTCACGTTTAAAGTGCCTTGGATTTGTGTGTGTGTGTATTTTGAGACTTGACGATTTGCACATTCACAGTGAAGAACAAACTTGTACATTTTAAACGTTTGAAAGTTTTGTGCACAGATCTACAAATTGTGTTTTGCATGTGTGAAATGTATTTTATGAATATATAATTTCATTTTCTGCACGTGAATAGTTTTTTGTGCACGGGAATTTGGTTTCATGCATGTGAAATTGGCTACAGGTGTGCATCATGTTTTTTTGCATTAATTATTAATGAGTCTCTTCTGCTTCCATACGGGGCTTCAACACGAGCCTTGCGTAATTGGACAATCATTAAAATGTCATCACACTGACGTGCATTTCACTTTGATTTTACCAAGCACTTTCCGCTTCATAAAGGGCACATTTTTTAACGTGCATGAAGCACTAACACTTAGGCACATACAAAATAAGAAGGAACAAAAAAGTGGCAGTGCTGTGTAATGCAGTACAAAATTATATTTAATGTGAGTATTCTTTTAACAAAACTCTGCCAATAAAGTACAGGAAGTGTGGCTGAGTTTGTGTGTGTGATTGTGTGTGTGTGTGTGTGTATGTCTGTGTGAATGTGTGAAAATGTGCAAGGACAATCTTATAACCAGTTGCCCAAGCTGTGATATTAATATTTCACAATAGAGGAAGCCACAGGCTAAGGAATCTTTTAAGCCCAATCCTTTTCTATAGGTTTCCATCCGTTTGAATGGAAAATATGCATTTTGTTTATTTGTATAACTGATGTACTGACAGTGAAATCTGGGAAACGCTTAAGATAATTAAATGTAAAGGGTGGAGATGCAGGGCTATGAAACACACACACAGACAATGGAGGACTGTGACCTCCATTACACCCTCTGCACATTCACCTTCCGTCTATAGTGACACAATTCCACTTTATTTTGCCGTAATTTCTGATGTTTGTGGCTGTTTATTGTTGTTTGATTTAAGTTTAGAGTTTCTTTAGGTCTTTAACTGATGTTCACCAGACAGAGTTTCGTTGTACTGTACAATGATGACAACAAAGTCTAAAGTAATTATTTTTGACCCCAATAAAACAGATTTTTGAAGTTGCTAGACACAATTAAATATAATGCTGTCCATTTAAAATGAAGAGACAACTTGTTTTATTTTTCACTATATTATAACATTAACTTCTATAAAGACATTTATTGCTGTGGTATGAATAATGAAACAGACACTTGTGTGTAAAACTCCAAACATAAGGTTAGGAGACAAACTACACATAGACATAAATAATATAAATGAAAAGAGCCTTAAGATGATGCTTCAGATTAATAAGGTTTTGATCTGCAAATGATCTTCACATTCAATTGAAATTGCCCTGTGACATCCATCCTGACATGTGAATCAAGAGAGAAAGCTAAAGGAACAAGAGAGTTTAAAAGAGAAAAAGACATTTCCACAATCAAATACATTATGCATATTTCATGAACATGAAATTATATTACATTAGGGACATCTCTACAATTTCTAACCCGGAAAAAACAAACCAAAGCTATGCTTGACATGCGTGAGTTTTCACAATTCCTGATTACTGAAAGTATCTTGATACATTGGTTAATAGCTACATACTGACTACTTAAAAGCTCTTATTTTGCGGGACTTAAAGTACTGAGACCTTATTGAGGATTTGTTGCATGTCTACTAATGCGTTGTTGAACATCTACAACCTAAATGGATAACACATTGGTAACACTTTACTGACAGAATGTTTAATAGCTGTTTACACTTTGCATACAGTGTAATGATTGTTATAAAACATTTAAAAGACAATCTACAGATTATACCCTGATGAGAGTAAGTAGATATGTACTTGTAAAGTAACTTATAGTCAGTAGACTGTCTGTAGACTATCTATAGGGGGACCATCAAAATAAAGTGTTACCCAATGAATAATGTTCATGCTCTAACTAGCTGAGAAATATAGAAGTTGTGCTTTTTGTCCTTAAAAACCACAGCTCCCTGTTTACTTGCATTTGTTTATAGAGCGGTCTTGCCCAGATCAAGATGGCAGACTCAGGGTGTCGAATAAGTGGCCAATGGAGTGTCTATGTATTTATTATGTCTATGGTTGGAACTATTTTCATTGTCAAAAAAGGAATACAAACTTTGATGAATAAGAACAATGGTAAATGTAAATGGACTGCATTTATATAGCGCTTTTAACAGACCCTATGGCCATCCAAGGCGCTTTACATATCGCCTCACATTCACCCATTCACACACCAACGGCGATGTCAGCCATGTAAGGCTCCATCCAGCTCATCAGGAGCAGCTGGGGTTGGGTGTCTTGCTCATGGACACCTCGACACTTGGTCAGGTGGAACCGGGGATTGAACTACCAACCTTTCAGTTTGTAGACAACCTACATGAACCACTGAGCCACTGCCGCCCCCAACAATTTGAAATATAAGTTGCTAAATATTATGGAATTGTATTAAAATGTTATAGTGAACAACAGCAATATTTTTGTTTAGTATTATAACTATTATATTAATAATCTGCTTAGATAGTTTGCTTTTCTCTAGCAATCCCTCAAAGCAATGCTCTTTAATATTTGTTATGCTGTTATTCTGTTGAATTGAATGAGAGAAACGAGTGGAATTGTACATCAAGATCAGGGGTGGGAAATTCCAGTCCTGGAGGGTCACTGTCCTGTAGAGTTTAGCTCCACGCCTGATCAAACTCACCTGCCTGTAGCCTTCTAGTAATCCTGTAGACACCGGTTAGCTGGTTCAGGTGAGTTCGAATAGTGTTTGAGCTAAACTCTGCAGGACAGTGGCCCTCCAGGTCTGGAATTGCTCACCCCTGATCTAGAGCCATATTTTTATACCTTTAATTTGAAACATGAACAATACTGATAGTCAAGGTATAAAACATTATTAATCTAAATAAGCGCCATGGATTAAATAAAAAAAGTGTAAAGAAGTGATTACACACTTTTACATTGTTTACTTCCCTTTTCACCCATCCATCTATAAAATGATCCCTGAATTACAGTCACACATCATCACGGCACTCCTGTCAATCATCCAGGGCTCCGCCCACAAAGAGATGCATAAGGGCTGCATAATTTCCAGTGTTCAAAACACTACAGCCTCATCTTGATTAAGAAAGAAAGAAAGAAAGAAAGAAAGAAAGAAAGAAAGAAAGAAAGAAAGAAAGAAAGAACATTAATAATGAAATATTTAAATAAAAGCATAAATAACTTTAGTCATGACGGAAGGATAATAGGTTGGGTTTTCTCTCTATCTAGAGATTTTTCTTACTTACTGGAAGATTTTCATACACAGACGTGTTCAGATCGGATTTACAATCATCAAGTTGATGAGCCTTTATGAATAAAGAGACAAATTAAAAACAGAACTGTGCTATTATATATTGTATAGTTAGTCAAAAGACATTTGATATTTTCTATCTGGTATTAAAGAGAGTTTCATTCCTTCGGGATAAAGGTGTAGAAAATCCTCGGTTCAAATACTTACCGTTACATTCTCATACACAGGTTCATTCAATTCAACATCACACACTTGTTGTTTGTCATGGTGAGGTATGGACTGAACCATCTTTGCCAATTAAAAAAAAAACAAAAAACAGAATGGACAGAATATAAGTAATGTCTAAAAAATGTAAAACTCACTAGACAAATTCACAACTACAATCAGACTTTTTAATCTTTTAGTTCGATGACTGACACAATGGGAATCTCGTTAGAGAGACCAATCTACTTTGAGTGTAACTTAAGCCAATGAGCCAATGGGATATTTGCATCTGCTGCCCTGAAGCTTGATATATAATGAATAGCAGGTGCATCACATCTTCTGATTTTCGCTGAGGTGCATCTGCTCTATAATTTACTAGAGTGTATTCTATGAGCGAGATCTTCAGGAAAGAAGCCTCTTTGATCGGTATTGGTCTGATGGGGCTGTAGCAGTGGTCGTGATCTCTGAAGGGTACTTCAGAACAGCTGTTGAGTGAAAGCATCTTTAATGAGACTGCTGTTCATTCAGTCTGAGAGAAGTTGCGTCTTCAGGCTGCACTCATCCCTGCCAGTGTTGGTGCGGCTATTCTCCTGCGTGCTTCGACACTTTAAGTTAATTTTCTTGACAGGGCAAAGACATATTGGTCCGTACAGCGTTTTGCTGTCAGCAAGGTGGTTTATGCTCCCTTTGCATGTTGCAAATCACCTGCCATCTCCTTTTATAACGTCAGATGCATCTGAAGTAATGGACTGCAATGGACTGCATTTACATAGCGCTTTTATCATTACATTTTTGCCTCACATTCACCCATTCATACACCGACGGCGATGTCAGCCATGTAAGGCTCCATCCAGCTCAAGGTGTAGCCAGCTCAAGGTGAACCTAGTTCCCATCGGTAGCAGCTCCCGATGACCTACTCTGGGTTCGGGCAAATTTTCCGAGCCCGGAGCCCTCCCCGGACAGCACGCCAAATACGCATTATCTTTACTCTATTTAATTGATGTAAGTGTGAACTCGTGAAATGACTTATAGTCAGCTGTTTTACTCCCAGACTAAGGGGAAACTCGGCATGGAGGCACTAGCATACAGTTGGCCCCAGTGCCTGCGCAAATATGCATTTCACCCAGTGAGCCTTCTAGCACAGACTCTGTGCAAAAGTCAGGGATGATGAGGAGTAGTTCTTGTTAGCTGCGCGTTACTGGCCTAACCAGACCTAGTTCCCAGAACTCTCATTCCTTGCAACAGCTCCTCCCTGGCACATTCCACTGATGAAGGAAAGCACGGCCCTGATTGGGCAAGTCCATGGGAACACCACTCGACGAACTGGTTCCACTTTTCATAGATGGAGTTTCACCAAAATGACTGTGGTGGTTTGGTTGGATTCCCATCACATCATTATGTCAGTCACCAACGTAACATTGAACCTTACTGACAGAAAGGGAATGTCAGTATGTAACCTTGGTTCCCGTTGCCACAGTTGCTGTACCAGTGAAAAGCTGAAGATGCGCTGCACCTGCTGCTCAATATATACCTTAGCTGAAGGGAGGGGCAGCAGATGAAAATATCGCATGCCAATGTGTATGGGTTCGATTAGTTACACTCAAAGTGGATTGGTCTCTGTAGTGAGATTCTCATTACATCAGTCATCGACGTAAAGTCTCCGTTCCCTCCTTCAGGGAATGAGGGTTACATCCGTAACCAAAACATTACCAATTCATTTACCTGATCAGTAAACAATTTTTCTCACCTGAGTCTCCTGTGTGTCTTTTCTCTTTTTCATCCACCTGCTTCCCCTTTAAAGACAATGATTTGACACAATCACAACCAATCAAAACTATTTGATGTTTAATCCACAGTTATGAGTAAAGAGATTTCTCTATAGGATGGGCCGATGTGAATGTGATGAAATCTGGTGTATCTTTAGGGTTTACTGCAGTAATGACATGAGCTTCAGACTTCCTCATTCAATAACTAACTGAGTAGCTGTCAGTGTGGAAAGATGAAACTGGAAAATTTGCTTTGGCTCATGTAAATCATCTCACTGAATTCACAGTCACTCATTCACACACACACACGCACACTACACACATCTTACCAAATAAGTAACATCGTAAAGATCACTGCAGCTCCACAAACCACTCCAACGGATACGTATAATATCACTGGATGTCCTGCAGCTGAGACAAAAGAATAAATCATCTGAACAGATTTATTTACATCACTTTATAAAGAGTAAAGTATATGATCGGCTCTACCTTTAACTTAATATTTGTACTTAAATGAACTGCTTGAGTTTAAAGAATGATGCAATACTCACACGTGACATTGAGATAAACATCAGGCGATGTGTGAGTGTGTCCGTGTACAGCACAGCTATATCTGCCTGCATCCTCTCTTCTGACTGACTGCAGCAGGAGTTCATTGTTTCCGTCTCTTCTCTCAGGTAATGGCTGTGAGTTTCTGGACCAGATGAATGTTGCTCTGTCAGTCAGAGTGCAGCTGCTTTTACATGTCAGACGGACTGAATCTCCCTCTGTCACTCTCTCAGGAGACTCCACCTGAAGATCTGAACACAACACACACATTATATCTAGTGCTGCTGTCATACACTGGTTATTATTCAACATAATGCACAGAAGAAGAGATAAACCTCATCAAACTCACCTGTGACAGTAAGAGTTACTCCTGGTTTACCAAGCCATTTTTCTTTATCAGTGATGACTCTGAAATAGTACTCGTGTGAATCCTTCAGTGTCACATGACTCAGTCTGCCGGTGCAGTTCTGCTGTTTATCTCCCAGATACTGAAGCCTCTGACTGTATTCAGGGTCCTCAGACAGATCTGGAGGCTCTACACCCTTTTTATAGACTTTTGTCCAGAACACTTTCATGATCTGATGTCCAGTAGGGTATGTATAAGAGCATCTCATTATCACTGTTGAGTCGTTTAGTGCACAGATGTGTGAAGCACTGTAACTCACACCCCAACCAGCACTAGAAACCCCTGAAACACAGAATTCGTCAAGAACATTTAGCAGCAGCATGTGTATAAAAATGCAGTATCTGTTTCCTCTTGAGTGTTTCTGAAGTGTTGCATTGACTCACCGTGAATCATGAGCAGAACGATCAGAGGAAGAGGAGGAGCCATTCTGTCTGACGTCACTATCAACACCTACAACAAATGTACAGTGGATGTTTTTTCTTTTTTTACTTTTAAGCAGTGGCGGTTCTAGTCCATGGTAACCAGGGGGACCAGGCGGGGCCACTTGTTGTTTTCTGGGGGCAAGTTAACATTTATCTTAAAAGGATTATTCACTGCTTTTTCATTTTAAACTATGTTATTCCGTTAACTAAAACGAGTTGATACATACCTCTCTCTCGTCTCAGTGTGTGCTCTTAATCACTCTGACGCGCGGTGACGATCTGATAGCATTTAGCTTAGCCCACTAAGTCCAGTTCATTCACTATGGTACCAAACAGAGATCAAGTTAGAAGCGACCAAACACCTCCACGTTTCCCTTTTTAAATACAGTCACACAAATAGCTGAGAATGGTGACATGAAATAAAATTAGGAGCTTTTCTAAGCGGATTAAAAAGGAGAACTATAATGTATGGTGGATTAGCACTTCTGAGAGTACTTCGACTCGGCGCAGTAAAAAGTCCCGGCCGAAACATCCTCCCTCACATCTCCCCCTCACTTTCATTTCTGTCAATAGGGGGAGGGGGAGATGTGAGGGAGGATGTTTCAGCCGGGACTTTTTACTGCGCCGAGTCGAAGTACTCTCAACTCGTATCAACTTCGTATCAAAGTATCAACTCGTTTTAGTTAGGGGAGTAACAGTTTAATGTGAAAAAGCAGTGATGTATCCCTTTAAATAGTAGTTCACCTAAAAAGGAAAATTCTATGCACCCATTTACTCATCCCAATGTTGTTTCAAATATGACTTTCTTATGTTGAACACAATATCAACTTAATTATTTTATTAAACTGGTGTATAAGATCAGTCTCACATTTGCACTCATGCTATTCTGGGTAAAATACACTCATATTTTGCACTCGTTACTCATGTTATATTGCTTACACTGTATATCATGATGTGTGAGGGCGTTTTCACTCTGTCAGTTTAGTTCGAAACGGGGCACGATTCACATGAATATTTAGCAATGTGAAAGTTGGGGACCCGGTTGAGCTGAGCTCAGGGGAACTGAATTCAAGTGTGCCTGAAGGAGGTGGTCTTAGTTCGGTTGCGCAAAAGCTGTGCCGCGATTCATGTGAATGTGAAGCAACAAGAACTCAAAGAAAAGTAACCTGCGAATGCATTTTATTAGATGTTGATTTAGTTCAATAAAACACATGTAAGAGATGACAGTGTTAATGATTTAGCTTAGGGAGGGAGCCGAGAGGGAGCGTGTGGAGTGTTCGCGCATAGCATCGGCGGGAATGCGCTCTGACGCCGACCACAACAAACGTACCCAGTGTAAAAACGCTCTGTAGACTTAAAACTCAAACGGGCCATTCTTGGTGCATCTGGAATTTTATGGACATTCTAACTAAGAAGCAATGAAACGGTTTGGTTACCGACATTGTAACAGGTTTTTGTAACAATATTAGGTTGAGTTAGGCTACATTAGGTGTTTTTATTTTCTTTTTGGATGAACTAACGCTTAACCTATTCTCCGGATTAAGACGTTTTTATCTGTCCATGTACTGTATATCACTCTAGTAAAATAATTTAAGTAAAATCAAATAATCAAGTAAAATAATTCATTTATTTATTTGAAAATTAATGCAGGGCCTAACTGTTCTATGATCATAGATGCTCAATTTATAAAAACAAAACTAAGGCCTTTTTTTGCCTACCTGCTCTCTGTTAGCGGACCCTTTGCAAAGTTTGCAGAGACATTAAAACAAAAATCTAGGCTACTCTATAAGCAACGCTGGACAATTGGATAAAAGAATATTATTTCTCGCTATATGTGAACAAGACTGATATTAAATATTATCTATACCCGGGTATGTCTATCTCTGTGGTGAAACCATTTTTTTACAGTCTATGAGTGAAACACGTCTCTGTGATCAGCCGGATCTCACGAAAAATGTGTATAAATAGTACGAGTGTGCAATGTCGTGGAATGTATACGCCAAAACTCATTTTGTCGTGTCTATGGCACGCTGTTTTTCGCGTGCATATGATATGCACTTCATGGCGTATTATACATACAAACCCCCCACCCCACCACCCTAAACCTACCCAAGAGAGCGTGTCATATATACGCTATAAAGTGCGTATCATATGCACACGAAAAACAGCGTATCATATGCACGCCAAAATGAGTTTTGCCGTATACATTCCACGATATTTCACACTCATACTATTTATGTGAAGTTTTATTAACTAATTTCGGGAGGAGCACTAACAGATAATTAAACAACGGAGCCGTCAGCTAATCAAACCTAATTAACAAGGGGAGCACGTCAGATAATTAAACCTAATTAAACACAGGTGGAGCACGGTAAGCTAATCAATCTGATCAACGATAGGAGGTGTACTTATACTACAGATTTACCTCCTCTCGTTGACCATTTTTATTTTGGCATCCCTCCACCACCCCATCTCCTCACTTCAATTTAATAAACCCTCATTAGATGCCATCACAATCCATAAAACATTACAGTCTAGTTATAGAGTGTCTTTACCACGGGGGGGGGGGGGGGGGGGGGTACTCTGGGTTCGGGCAAAAAAATCCGAGCCCGGAGCCCTCCCCTGGACAGCACGCCAAATACGCATAATCTTCACTCTATTTAATTTGATGTAAGTGGGAACTCGTGAAACGCATTCATGTGTGATTGGGTTGCTGTGATAGTCACCATGAACGGTTCTTCCATTGCATACGTTGGTCATAATTTATCTTTGGCAACATATCTTCCTAATGTGGTATTTTATCAGATGTTGCATATGTGGACGTGTTCGGAGAAATTAGCCATTAAATTAGTTTTTTTTAACTACCAATATTTTTAAATGAACGAACTGAATTGAATTCGAAGTCGTCAAGTCAGTAAAATGAATCTACAGTATAACTGATGCGTATGGGTTGAAGTTACACACAACACAACGTGTATAAAGAGAACTTATTTTGTAGACAAATCAAGTGCGTAGCAACCATTACAGCCCGCGTTTTACAACTATTTGAGCGAATGCAGACTGAGGGACGAATCATTCATAAATGGATATTACTACTTGCGCACCTCAGCGCGCAGCCTCCTCATTGGTTATGACACAATAAATTACTCTTTTCATCAAATACTACCACTGCAAAAACTGCACATTGCAACCAGCTTCAGAAAATTGTTTGGTGCATTATGATTGCAATTTTAGGGGGGCAGAGAGGGGGCCACCCATGTTGACACTGGCCACCCCTGGCCCCGCCCTAGAACCGCCACTGCTTTTAAGTCTCATTGTTTCTGTCTCTGATACATATTCTTGTATTTAATACCATGCCTTATTGCATTAGATGTTTTAAATCAAATGTGTAATGTGTTGTACTGTTCATGGGCATACAGATGACGACACTAGCTCAACTACACATAAACCCACTGTATCTTAACTGTAGCTGCACATGCACATTTACTATACTAGTGTGTGCTTCAACTAATGTAGCATCAGTGACTTTATCTTCCTCTTTCTTGAAAGAGTAAACTGTGCGTCATGCGTTTTGAGAATGAATAGACAACACCCAAAATATAAATAATCTATAGTTATTTGATTAATGCACACATAAATATTTTATTTATGGAAGAAAATTACAGCAACAGTCATGTTTGCACTGCATGAGTTCAGAACTGTCTAACATATTTTCCCGCCCCGTTTTGATTGACAGAATACTTCCTTATATCGTTATATGTTGTGTAAAAAATTAAAGAGGAGTTTTATGAATATGTCTGTCACCAACATACAAAAGTATTGATTTTTTTTTAAATTGATTTTAAACCATATAGTTACTGAGACAGCCCTGTAACAACTAGCCTCAACTAATCTCCCATAAATCCCTCAAATGTAAGATATTTGACTGAACATTTATAAAATCATGCTCTTACCCGTTTCACCAACACCCGTGTCAGCACTACAAATGACCTGACGGAAGAAGTTTGGGTGTTTTAACACTAAATGTCATGTGATTAACACATACAAACTTATGACATATTAACACCTTACGACACCAAAACTAGTGCAGATCGAGCAGAAGAGTCCTAGCTGATAGCATTACACTAAAGACATGAAAGTTAATCTGAGAGACACTTTACAGCAGTCCATAAGGATGCTCATGGAATAATGTTTTCAAACTTGGGAATATCTATATTCAATCACTTTCACTGCTCTTAAAAGACAGATAATAATTGCTTCAATAATTGTGCTTTAATCTGCATATGCAGAACAACCATCCTCCTTTGTAAAACACTGGTAGGAACTGCAGAGGCAGTGATGTCAAATAACACGTTTTATCACTAGCAGTGCATTTGATAATCCTCCATTTGACTGATTTATTAATAGCAGTCTGGAAATTCAACAAACAAAGATCTTAAAAGCACAGAATTTAATCATATGAATGTTTTTATCATGAGAACTTGCAGACTTCTTTTATTCTGTCAGCAGCCTTGTTCTTCTTGAATGCATCACGTCTCTAAATAGTGACAACTACAGTTTCCTCTTTAGTTAGTGAGAAAACCAAACACATGAACGTTTGACAGCAGCATCTCAGTGTGATCACGACCTTCATAAGCGATGGACAGATACTGAGGCACGTCACTCCCAGGAGGAAGAGGAAATCAGTCCTGTCAGAGTAAAGCTTGAGGCCTTTTTCATATATCTAATATAGCAGTTCTAATGGAAGCCCTCACTTTGATCCAAAATTGTAATCATGTCACTTTAGCTGCTGTTAGAAGCTCTGATTTTCATAGAAACTGTTCAGGACTACACAGTAGCAATGGCTGGACAAACCTGAAATAAACACTTGCTAGATGCCATTTGAGCATCAGAAACAACATGTATGGTTCATGTCAGATTTTTATTGCTGATCTGAAATATGTTATTAAAATTACATTTTGTTTAGCAGTTTTTAGTATATTTCAGATAGGGGTCGGTCTTGCATGAGCCCAAAGGCGTCCTGAAAGTGTTGCAAACAAACCGACTTTTCTTGAAAGGGATGCTTGACCAGCAAAAGCTAAAGTTCCAGTGACTAAAGTCGGCACTGAAACAGAAGTTGCGACAGACTTCACTTCGATATTGTGAGGCCTTTTGTAAAATGGCTATAAAAGAAGTAGAAGAAGAAACAAAACGGAGTGGGACTTTCATTTATTGGTTGTTGATTGGATTGTGAAAAGGGAGCATTGCAATAGTATTGAGACCACTAATTTATTGACAGAATTATGAATTTTAAACGGTCAATCTTAAAGGAACACTCCACTTTTTTTTTTTTTAAATAGGCTCATTTTCCAAGTCCCTTACAGTTGACTACAGTTTGATTTCATTCAGCCGATCTCTGTATCTGGCGGTAGCACTTTTAGCGTAGCTTAGCATACATCATTGAATCAGATTAGATCATTAGCATCGCTCTCAAAAATGACTAAAGACTTTATTTTTTCAAAGATAATATTTTCAAAGATAACATTACTATTGTGTAGTTACATTGTGTACTAAGACCAACGGAAAATTTAAAGTTTTGATTTTTAGACCGATATTAGACTATTATCTCATTCCTGTGTAATAATCAGGGAACTTTTCTGCCATGCAATGGGTGCAGCAGTGCAGTGATATTACGCAGAAAATAGTACCTAGCTATATCGGCCTAAAACAATTGTGTTTTTCATTTTCCGTTGGTCTTAGTACACGATGTAACTACAGAAGAGTCAAGTTTTAAATAGGAAAATATAGTGAAGTCTTTTGAGTGTGATGCTAATGGTCTAATCCGATTCAATGATGTATGCTAAGCTATGCTAAAAGTGCTACTCCCAGATACAGAGATCAGCTGAATGGATTCAAAAATGGTAAAACTCAACTGTTTAACTCTAAGGGGCTTGGAAAATGAGCCTATTTTCAAAAAAAGTGGAGTGTTCCTTTAAAAGTGTATTTAATACAACATTTGTATTCCTACACTGAGCTTAAGAAGGTTTATAGTGACACAAATGAGTCACACTCCCGGCCATTCACGTGATGTAAAAGAAAACCTGATTCATCAGACCAGGAGCCTCATTTATACAACTTTCCATAGATTTCATTGTAAAATTGTACGTACGCACAAAAGCTAGATTTTGCTTACGCACAAAAAACAAAACAAAAACCATGTGTACGCCAGAATCTGCGCAAAAAATCCCTTTATAAATCCCAGCCAGCAGCAGATTGTGCTCCTCCACCCTGACTCCTCCCCTAAATCACCATATATGGAGCTGATAACGCCTAGTTTTACTATGCATGATCTCATCTGCATATCATTTGCATGTATATCCCCATCCACGTGACACAATGTTTAACACTGTCAAAGGTACAAAACATATTAAAAAAATATTAGATATGGACTATAAATGCCATTTTTGCCTTTTACATTACATTGCTGAAAATCATTCAATATCCTTTTTATGTTGTAGAATAAATATAACAAAATATCAATTATAAACAAAATTGTATAACAATTTAAAAAAAGTGTTATTTTAATTAAAAATATTGCCTTAATTTTTAACACTTCAAATCAAATAAAACTCATGCAGTTTTGCTGTGTGCATCACTGATCACAGTTTAGTTTAAAGAGGAGTTATTGGATTTAGCCTGTATTTAATCCTTGCTAAAGTAAGTCATGTAATTTCAGTGCATATCACCATTAATAAAACTGGAACATTAATGTGTTCCTATATCAAAATGAAAACAATTTTAAATTGTTCTTTATTACTTTTCTCACTCTAGTAAAAGAGTTTGTACGTATGGGTCAGAGTTTGCATGCAGATGAGAAATGTACGTACGGCAGACATGACATTTGTGTGGAGGAACGGACAGTCTAGTGTTAATTTCACTGTTAGTACATCTGACCGTGAGCGTGAAAGCTGGTGTACGCAAAGTTTTTGTGCGTTCGCAAGGTTGATACATGAGGCCCCAGGCCACCTTCTTCCATTGCTCCGTGGTCCAGTTCTGATGCTCACGCGCCTCTGTTGGTGCTTTCGGCGGGGTCAGGGGTCAGCATGGGTACCCTGACTGGTCTGCGGCTATGCCGCCCCATACTCAACAAACTGAGATGCTCTGTGTATTCTGACAGCTTTCTATCAGAACCAGCATTAACTTCTGGAGCAGTTTGAGCTCCAGTAGCTCGTCTGTTTGATCGGACCACACGGGCCAGCCTTCGCTCCCCACGTGCATCAATGAGCCTTGGCCGCCCATGACCCTGTGGCCGGTTCTCCACTGTTCCTTCCTTGGAGCACTTTTGATAGATACTGACCACTGCAGACCGGGAACAGCCCACAAGAGCTGCAGTTTTGGAGATGCATGAAGTGCCGTGATGAAGAGATAATTAGTGTTATTCATTTCACCTGTCAGTGGTCATAATGCTATGCCTGATCGGTGTTTGTGTGAGTAATATTATTATTGTATAGTATTTTTTTTACTATGTCTGCTTGATGAAAACAATAAAATATCCCAATGGACATCCTCATAATCCACTCTCGGAAGGCCCTATTGTCACACTTGAGTCTGTCCTACTATCTGGCTATTTTATCCCTTTACAGACATATCACCCGTACGGTCACGCATACTTTTGGAAAATTATGGCAAACAGGTGTTTATGCATTTTTCTTGTATTTTGCCATATTTGTTTTGCTAGGACTCTACCCTACTAACTAGGGATGGGTCTCCTTAAGGTTTTAACGGTATTACTACTCTTACCGATACTGCTTATCGGTCCGGTACTTTAACGGTATTCTTATCGGTACTTTTTGAGATTATATATATATATATATATATATATATATATATATATATATATATACACACACACACACACACACACACACACACAATTAACAAAAATACACAGCCTACACATGCAGTGCTTTCATTTCAGGAAGAATTCTACTAATCAAATGTAAAATAACACTGTTCATCATAAATAGCCAAATTAATGCTTATTAAAGCTGAAGTTATTCATGCAAGAGCTGTGAGTGATTTTCTCTTTGCATTTGGTTGTTTAATTCGCAGTTATCCGTCAGCATGTTTATTTACACTGCTGCCTCTTTAAGACCGACGTGCAGCTCTATAGGCGACTGATAATAGGCAGATGGACTATATTTTCTCCTGACTATATCCATAATAACTACGTCCATTTTAGACACAAACTGTGTTGTGTTTAAGAGACTCTCCAAGCCGGTCATTTTGACATAGATGTTTGTGTACATTTGATCGTTTAGACGCGAGTGTGAAACCGAAAGTGTAATTTGCTCGTCTCGTTGCGGCTGTTTCAGAGCGCGCGCGTCGACTTGGGAACAATCTCTTGCGCACATTTTTGTGTATTTAATCGCTCTTTTTATTATTAAACGCGTCCCACAATTTACCAACAGTGGCTAGACTGTATTTTACAACAATCACTGATCGTGCTGAACTGCTGATTCTGTCATTACCAGTGGCGTAGCACCAAATTTTGGGCCCTGGGTACAAACCATCTTGCTGGGCCCCCGTACCATGTATGTGTATGTATAGAAAACGGACTTCCCTGCCTCGGGCCCTGGTTACTCAGTACCCTTTATCCCCCCAGTCCCACGCCCCTGGTCATTACGTTTTAGTTTTATGAAGAAATGACAGCGTAGGCTACTGCTGCAAAGGGAATCAAGTTGGGCTAGACATAAATATTATTATTATAATCTTTGGAAGACAAAATCTAAAATAAAAGCAGACTATCACAGATCTAAAGTGTAACCAGGCTGTTTGAATGTTTGGTTCTGTCCTCCGTTTGCGGAGCTCTCTCTCTCTCTCTCTCTCTCCCTCTCTCTCTCTCTCTCTCTCTCTCTCTCTCTCTCTCTCTCTCTCGTCACGTGTATTTTCAAAAGTACCGACAGCAGAACCGATAACGTCCGAGCTTATCGATACAACGGTCTTTCAAAATTCAGCCCCGGGGCCCGTTTAATACCCGTTTTCGGTACCCATCCCTACTACTAACTACATAATTATGGGTTGATTCCCTACTTTACTGATATCTTGTTTGACCCTATTATTTGATGACCGATCAGCAACTTCCTTTTTTGTGTGACCGACTGAAGTGTGCAAACTGATACTGTCACCTGAAGACTGAAAAGTCCCATCCCTCCATTCCAAAATCAGACGGGGGTGGAACAATAGAGATGTAGAAGAATTTTGTCTCATCTCTTTCTTTTGACTGCATTTTTTAACACTCAAAGTAAGGTCTACCGTGCCGTTAAGAAATCAGTTAAAGGGTTAAAACCAGAAGTAATAAAATATACTTCCCAAAAATAAGTCTGGATAATGGGGGGTCATCTTGTATTCATAGTCATCTTATATTCAGGTATATACGGTATATAGACCAATCAGGCATAGGATTATGTATGCACCTTGCTAATATTGTGTTGGTCCTCATTTGCTGCCAAAACAGTCCTGACCTGTCGACTCCACTAGATCCCTGAAGGTGCGCTGTGGTATCTGGGAGCAAGATGTTAGCCGCAGATCATTTAACTCCCGTAAGTTGTGTGATGTTTTCAATTTAGATTGCTGATCTGTTACAATAATTGTTATTGAGTTAGATATATTAATAATGACAAATAGCCACTTTTGGTCAGTGATGAGATTATTCTCAGTTATTTATTCTACTTTATAATGCTTTATGAACCTGATCATATTTGTTTCTCACTTTCTTTATAGCAAAGTATGTGTTTTATTATAACTGTTACAAAGACTACAAACTCACATTAACTGCCAACTAAAGAAAACACCGATCACCATAAAGGTGAGCAAACATTTTCAGTAAAAACATAAACATCAAAACCTCTGTTAGTTCTCAAAAATGTCTTTAGCTGAGATATTGAGAGATTTAAAGTTTTGTTCAAAAAGTTTGTCTAACAGATTTGGTTCAAAATATTTGGTTTGGAGAATCCAAAGATCCTTAGAATTGCAGAAAAATAAGTAAAAAAAAAAAAACCTGAGCAGTCTCACAAAACCAATCTCAGCTCCGTTCAGTTTAGATAGAAACACTAGCAGGCAATCAGAACTTTCCTACCCAATTCCTTAGGTGTTGGTTTGAAGCTCAAACAAGTCAACGCTCATCTCACTGGGAAGGCAACATCACGCTGAATATCACAGTTCCAGCGTAGGACAAAAGAACCTGACCAAATCCAAATAAATTAGATCATATAAATGTGTCTATAACATTTTTTAACTTGTACACAAAGTTATACTGTTGCTTGTCTCTCCAGTCATGAAGAGAAAACAAAATGGCTTCCCCCATCCAGCAGCAACTAGTGTGGTGAGGCGGGGCTTCAACATAATCCCCAGGTGATTGGACAATCATTAAAATGTCATCACACTGACATGCATTTCACTTTGATTTTACAATTTTTCTTTCTTAACTAATTTATGGTTAGTTTATTATTTTTACAGACTCTTTAATGATTTCCTTTTTATAATTACTTTGATAAATTATACAGGGTTACAGGAACTACCAGGAAACTGCCCCTGGCAACACTGCGAGGGAGGCTCTTACTAGATACATGGCCAAGTACTTTTCATTTCATAAAGGGCACCTTTTTTAACATGTGCATAAAACACTCTTAGGAACATATTTAATACAATTAAAAAATTTCCAAAATTTTAAATCATAAATATTTCATAAAAAACAAAAAAGGAAAACAATTTTTTTATATATATATTTGGAGTTAAAAAAAAAAGACAAAAATACTAAATAAGAATAAACATTTTGATTGGAGACAGGACTTTGAAAACACAAACAGACTGAGAAACAGCTTCTTTCTGAGAGCAGTGACCTGCATCACACACACACACACACACACACACACACACACACACACACACACACACACACACACACACACACACACACACACACACACACACACACACACACACACACGTGACATAATTGCACTTTATCTCACTGTAATTGCTGATGTTTGTTACTGTTTATTGTTTGATTTAAGTTTAATAATTCTTTAGGTCTTTAACTGAGATTCACCAGACAAAATTTCCTTGTACTTTACAATGACAATAAAGTCTAAAGTAATTATTTTTGACCCCAATGAAACATATTTTCAAGTTGCCAGACACAATTAAATATAATGCTGTCCATTTAAAATGAAGAGACAATTCTATTTATGTTTCACTATATTATAACATTTTTATAAAGACATTTATTGTTGTGGTATGAATAATGTAAAAAAAAAAAAAAAACTAAAAAAAAAAACACTTGTGTGTTAAACGGCAAACATAAGGTTAGGAGACAAACTACATATATACATAAATAATAGAAAGGAAATGTGACATGTGATTCAAGATTCAAGATTCAAAAAGCTTCTTGATTAAGAAAGAAAGAAAGAAAGAAAGAAAGAAAGAAAGAAAGAAAGAAAGAAAGAAAGAAAGAAAGAAAGAAAGAAAGAAAGAAAGAAAGAACATTAATAATGAAATATTAAAATAAAAGCATCAAGAACATTAGTCATAAGGGAAAGGATAATAGGTCGGATTTTGTCTCAATCTAGGAAGTATTCTTATGCACTGGACAATTTCCATACACAGCCGAGTTCAGCAGCCTAGGGACAAAAGAAAAACAGGACTGTGTTATTGTATACCATACGCTTAGTCAAAAGACATTTGATATTTTCTAACTGATATTGAAGAGTGTTTCAACCCTTTTGGGTAAAGGTGTAGGAAATAACTCAGTTAAAACAATTACCGTTGAGTTCTCATGCACATGTTCATTCAGTTCAACATCATACGCTTGTCGTCTGTCATGATGAGGTATGGACTGAACCATCTTTGCCATAAAAAAAACAAAAAAAACAGAATGGAACAGAATATAAATAATGTCTATAAATAACTCACTAGATAAAGTCACAACTATATTCAGACTTTTTAATATTTTAGTTCAACGACTGACGTAATGGGAATCTCGCTAGAGAGACCAATCTACTTTGAGTGTAACTAAATGAGCCAATGCGGTATTTGCATCTGCTGCCCTGAAGCTTGATATATAATGAGGAGCAGGTGCATCACATCTTCTGCTTTACGCTGAGGAGCCGAGCGATTCAACTGCGTCTGCTCTACAATTTACTAGAGTGTATTCTATCATGATCTCTGAAGCGCACTTCAGAACAGCTGTTGAGTGAGAGTGTCTTCAATGAGACTGCTGTTCATTCAGCCTGAGAGAAGTTGCGTCTTCAGGCTGCACTCATCCCTGCCATGGTGCAGCCATTCCCCTGCATGCTTCGGCACTTTAAGAGGGCTAATCTTCCTGAAAGTGCGTCTTTTTAAAGATGTTATCACACCCGTGCATTTTTCAGTGCAATTGTTCCTGTCCTCAACTGATGGCCATGATCACTGTCTCACATGCCTAAACATGCTAAGCTGACGAAGTTCCCTCTGCTGTTGTCCGGCCGCCACTTGCGTGTAAAAGCAGAGCCGAGGGGCTGCCTGAAACTCTGGTAGATCCAAGGATCTCAAGGAGAGCTTATCTGCTGAGAAAACCCCAGACGGACCTCCCGCTCCTCAAAGTGTCCCTTCGAGCTACCTGTCAGCTGGTAGCTCGAAGGGAGACATTGAGGAGCGGGAGGTCTGTTGCATTGGCACATCAGCTGCCTCGAATTGCTAGCAGTATTGCTCTGCACAACATAAAAAAAACACACTACAGGGCAGACATATTGGTCTATATGGCACTGTGTACATCTATCAGCAAGGTAGTCTGTGCTCCCTCTGCATGTCGCAAATCGCCTGCCATCTCCTTCTTTGAAGTCAGATGCATCTGAGGTTGCTTCATGTCATTCACATTCTGGGTGTGCCCAAGCGTCCAAGCTCTCACAACAGCCTGTACATACAGGAGAGTGGAGACTCCATCAGGTAGACCTGTTTGCCTCTGTAGAAACGTCTCATTGCCATCTGTTTAACTCCCTGACCAGGGGGACACTCGGCACGGATACAATGGCACACAGCTGGGCCCTTGGCCTGTGCAAATATGCATTTCCCCCTGTGAGCTTTCTAGCCCAGACTCTGTGAAAAGTCAGGGAGGACGAGGAGCAGGTTTTGTTAGTTGCGCATTACTGGCCTAACCAGAACTAGTTCTACCAGAAAGACTCGGGAGCCCAGATGGAGTATGATAGCATTGCAAGTTTATTAGCAGACCAGCAAATATTGTTATTAGAGGTTCTTTGGCATAGGCTCTGTCCTTAGCGCTTTTCACTAGGGTAACAGACTCTGCATTTCCTGCCTGAAAAATAAGGCAGAGGTGCAACCAACCCCCGGTAGGTGTAGACGAGGACCGACCGAGTGGAAGTGGAGAGGATGGAGGCAATGCTGGCGTAAGCATCTGTGAACTCTCACATGCGTAATTACCAATCTTTTATACTCTTAGAATTATGACTTGATTGGATTGGACTGAATGTGATAAGTGAAGTAACATTGAATCTTCCTGGCAGAACTTGCGCATAAACTTAATTTCCCAGAACTCTCACTCCTCGCAACAGCCCCTCCCTGGCGCATTCCTCTGGTGAATGAAAGCATGGGCCTGATTGCGCAAGTCTGGGGGACCACCACTCGATGAATGGGTTCCACTTTTCGTAGATGAAGTTTGCACGGAAGTGACTGTGGTGCTTTGGTAGGATTCATATTACATCTTTATGTCAGTCATCAACGTAGCATTAAACCTGAATGACTGAAAGGAAATGTCAGTATGTAACCCTGGTTCCCATTTCCCATCGCCAGAGTTGTTGTATCCACCATCTCATTGAAAAGCTGAAGAAGCGCTGCACCTGCTGCTCATTATATACAGTGTTGGGCAAGCTACTTGGAAAATGTAGTGAGCTAAGCTACCAGTTACTCTACATTAAATTAAGCTTCACTACACTGAAGCTAACCCCCTGGGAAATGTAGCAAGCTAAGCTACAGCAACTTGAAAAAAGTAGTTTACTACATCTAAGCTACTTTTTATTTATTAATTTTTATATTAAAAACAACATCATTCATATCAATGCTATCTCAGTGATCATTAAAAGTCAAGCCTATAGACACACATTTTTTTTAGTTATTCAAAAACTGTCCGAAATCAATTCGGCAACAAAAACATGTGATCCATAATATTAACAAAACCAGGGGCCTATTGCACAAAACTAGGATAAGGGATCAAGCCGGGATATCTTGATGATCTTTTCATTTTTATGCAAAATTTAGTACACAGCTTGTCATGTAAACATACCCTGAAGGCAAACTCATACCAAGAACGATAACGATAATAATGAAAGATAACTGTATATTAGCGGATAAATTGAGCCAGGATCACCAAAATATCCCAGCTTAATCCCTTATCCTAGTATTGTGCAATAGGCCCCTGGTGTCGAGAGTGTGTATGTGTGTTAATGTTCATCTGAAGGTGTATGATCAATTTAGACTTGGGCACTTTGGCAGGACAAACTGTAAGTTAATTTACAACTCAACTTGTACAAAAAAAATCCAGTCCAGAAATGACAGTAGCAAAATAATTATGACCTGCTCCAAACAGTACCAAAAAACAAAACGTGTGTGTGTGTGTGTGTGTGTGTGTGTGTGTGTGTGTGTGTGTGTGTGTGTGTGTTATCACCCCGACGCCCACACACATGAAGAAAGTTTCATTCATTCATTCATTCATTCATTCATTCATTCATTCATTCATTCATTCATATCAAGAGGTGGCCAGGCTGGACCCCGATACTTTTAACAAGAGGTGTTTATTCAAGAGACACAATAGATTTTAAAACTTTGCAGTTTCTCTTTTGTCACCGCGCGAATGATGCGCGTGCAACAACGAATTGAGTGCTAGGAAAAAAAACGTCAACTAGATGTGCACGCGCCTATCCCGTCTTTACGCGCTCACTGCCAAATGAGTACTTTAAAAGGCTTGCGTGGGCATCTCTGCGCATCTGCGTGAGGCAGAAAGGAACGTAGAAAGTATATCCGCGTTCTTATCAGTTGTGTTTCCAATTTGAGCTTGATCCTCAGAGATGCTTGGGAAAATGTAACGTTAGTTTGTGTGGACGCTACCGAACTACTTGATCAACAGAAGAGCTTCGCTACTGAAAAGCTATTTCATTGAGAAAACAGCGACGCTACCACCACGCTACTGAAAAATGTACTTAAGCTAGTAGCTTCACTACTTGTGAAGCCCAGTGGGCAGCCCAGATTATATATACAACACTGATTATATACCCTATCTTAAGGGCGGGGCAGCAGACGCAAATATCATGTCAATGTGTATTGGCTCGTTTAGCTACATTCAAAGTGGATTGGTCTCTCTAGTGAGATTTACATTATGTTAGTCATCGACATAATGCCTCTGTTCCCTCCTTCAGGGAATGAGGGATACATCCGTAACCAAAACATTACCAATTCATTTACCTGATCAGTAAACTACTGAAAACCAAATAATTTCTCACCTGAGTCTCCTGTATTGCATTTCTTTTTTTCATCCACCTGCCTCCCCTTTAAAGACAATGTGACACAATTGCAACCAAACAGAACTTATTTGAGGTTAACTACACAGTTATGAGTAAAGAGATTTCTCTATAGGATGGGCCGATGTGAATGTGATGAAATCTGGTGTATCTTTAGGGTTAACTGCAGTAATGACATGAGCTTCAGACTTCCTCATTCAATAACTAACTGAGTAGCTGTCAGTGTGGAAAGATGAAACTGGAAAATTTGCACTGAATTCACAGTCACTCATTAACACACAAACACACACATACACACACACACACACACACACACACACACACACACACACACACACACACACACACACACACACACACACACACACACTTCATAGTAGCACAAACGGATATCTTACCAAATCAGTAACATCATAATGATCACTGCAGCTCCACAAACCACTCCGATGGATATGTGTAATTTCACTGGAAGTCCTGCATCTGAGACAAAAAATAAAACATCTGAACAGAATCATTTCCATCACTTTATGAAGAGTAAAGTAAATATGAGCTGATCTACCTTTAACAGTCACAGTTACAGCGTCTGATCTCTCAGATCCATGTTGATTGTGAGCCTGACAGTAGAAGCGTCCACTCTGTAGTGCACTGAAACTCTGTCCAGATCCAACAGCTGAGGCTTCATTCTCCTTAAACCAGCTGAAGTTCAGAGCAGGAGGGTTTGAATCACTGCTGCAGCTCAGAGTCACTGAATCTCCCTCCACTATTACACCAGATCCACTCATCAACACTGAGACGCTCCTGGGTGAGTCTAACACAGAGAAACATTGATATCAGTAACAATCAGAATAAAGCTACCATCACAGACTACATTTGGAGGATTAATGTCACAATTACTGAAACATCATAAACTCACACATGACATTTAAAGTCACAGCATCAGAGTATTTCTCTCCATGTTCATTGATGGACTTGCACTTGTATTCTCCACTGTCATCAGAGCTGATGTTTGAGATGCTGTAGATTCTTCCAGATCCTACAATCGTTCCTCCTTTAAACCAGCTGAAGTTCAGATCAGGAGGGTTTGAATCACTGCTGCAGCTCAGAGTCACTGAATCTCCCTCCACTATTACACCAGATGGACTGATGGACACTGAGACGCTCTTGGGTGGGTCTAATAATAATTATCAGATTGTTTAAAATTTATTACAGTTTTTAAAATTACTAAAATGAACTGAAATGTTTAAAACAGTGAATTAGCATTCTATGTTTTATAATAAACTCACACATGATGTTTAGAGTCACAGAATCCGAGTATTTCTCTCCATGTTCATTGATGGACTTGCACTTGTATTCTCCACTGTCATCAGAGCTGATGTTTGAGATGCTGTAGATTCTTTCAGATCCTGCAATCGTTCCTCCTTTAAACCAGCTGAAGTTCAGAGCAGGAGGGTTTGAATCACTGCTGCAGCTCAGAGTCACTGAATCTCCCTCCACTAATACACCAGATGGACTGATGGACACTGAGACGCTCCTGGGTGGGTCTAAAAACAATCATCAAACTTATTGTGACAAGGATCATAGGTAACACTTTACAATATGGGTGCAGTAATATGCATTAGTTCATGCTTAATAAATACACTGATAATCATGACTCGTTAACAACTAAACCATTTATTAATGATTACTACACAAAGCTACAAAATCGGGAGACCTCTCAGCCGCCACCAGGTTCGCTTCTCTGTAGGCCCCTTACTGCTCAGAGTAGGCCTTCTACACGAGGAAAAGCTCCATCTACTGGTTCTGGAGGAGTCCGCCGCTGATGTCATTTTAGGACGCCCGTGGTTGGAGCAGCATAATCCAGTGATCTCCTGGAAGACTGGAGAAATACTGAAGTGGGGTGACGGCTGTTTCCCGGATTGCTTTCCATCACTTCCTGTTCCAGTCTCTCCACATCCTTCGAATCTTCCTGTATGCTCAACGTCGATCGAGAGTCCGGTGTAGAACCGTTCTGTTGATGTTCCAGCCTGTTCCACCCTTCAGTGACATCTTCTGCCCCACATGCGCTTCTAAGCTGCCTCCACACTGGTCATTACCTTTGCGCCATTGATCTGCTGCCGGGTAAGCCAGTGCCCCTTGGGAAGAACTACCCTCTAGCCCGTCCGGAGGAGAAGGCCATTGTGAAATACATCCAAGAGGCGCTCGACCAGGGTTCCATCCGTCCGACTACTTCCCCTACTGCATCCAGTTTCTTCTTCATTGCCAAAAAGGACAGAGGCTTGAGGCCTGGTATAGACTACCGAGCATTGAACAACATTGCTGTCAAATTCCGCTATCCTCTTCCTCTCGTCCCCGCGGCTATGGAACATCTCTGTGGTGCCACTGTGTTCACCAAGTTGGACCTCCACAGCGCGTACAACCTCATCTGGATATGTGAGGGGGACGAATGGAAGACAGCCTTCGTGACCCCTACTGGCCACTATGAGTATCTGGTCATGCCATATGGACAACTCCAATGCTTCCTTGGCTTCGCTAACTGCTATCGTTGCTTTGTACAAGACTACAGCTCCATCGCCAGTCCACTCACTCATCTTCTCTGCAACAAGCCCAAGTCTCTGTTCTGGTCCCCAGCAGCCTCAGCAGCTTTCGAGACCCTGAAGACCACCTTCAGCACGGCTTCAGCACTGCGCCTTCAGTAGGAAGGGTCCTTTCTCAGCAGCAGCGGAAGACTCCATCCATGCGCCTTCTTCTCCCGTAAGCTCAGCCTGGCGGAGGTCAACTATGAAATCGGCAACAGGTAGCTTCTGGCCATCATGCTTGCCCTTGAAGAAGTGGAGGCACTAGTTAGAGGGTGCTACACATCCCTTTCTGGTGCTCGCTGACCACAAAAACCTGGGGTATCTCCGTGAGACGAGACGACTGAACCCATGCCAGGCATGATGGGCGCTGTTCTTCACCCATTTCGACTTCACCATCTCCTTTTGCCCCTGGGTCCAAGAATATTAAGGCGGATGCTCTTTCCCGCATGGACAGTCTAGAAGAGAAGGTTGAAAGCCCCGAGCCCATTCTTCCAGAACAGATGTTCGTTAACCCCATAGTCTGGTCCGAAGAAACCCTACCCTCCGCCAGTGCTTCCACCAACATCCTACTGGGCTGCCCACTGGGCTTGCAGTACGTCATCTGAGCCAGATGTAACCCCCTCATTCACTCCTTGCACTCATCTTTGGGCACTGGCCACCCAGGAGTCAATGAAACCCTCTTGCTGCTAAGACAGCACTTTTGGTGGCCACACATGGCATCTGATGTCAGAAGGTACGATGTTGGGAGTGTGCCATGTCCAAGAGTCCCCGCCATCTTCCCTCCAGTAGACTCCGTCCTCTACCCATTCCCAACTGACCCTGGTCACACCTGGGAGTGGACTTCATCACCGACCTTCCCATCTCCGGGAACCACACCTGCATACTGGTCTTGGTGGATAAATTCTCAAAGTCGCCTAATTTCCCTGAGAGGGTTACCCACTGACATGGAAACTGCAGAGCTCATGTTTAATCATGTCTTCCGCTACTTCAGCATCCCCGAAGATATAGTATCAGATCGGGACCCCCAGTTCATCTCTAAGGTCTGGAAGGCATTCCATCAGGTCCTAGGTGTGACCGTCAGCCTCTCGTCAAGTCAAGTCAAGTCGTTTTATTTGTATAGCACATTTAACCGAACAATAGTTGACCCAAAGTGCTTTATAAGTTAAAACAGCGAAGGCAGAAATAATATGCCTTGACAATACATATAAATGAGTACAGGACTCCTTGAATACACTTAAATAATTGAATAAAACATAAACATAAATTATAAGGCTATAGAATATATCAAAAAATAAATAAATAAAATAATTAAAAGCGAGAGAGTAAAAGTGTGTTTTCAGATTTATCTTAAAACTGCCAATTGTATTACAGGACTTAATATGAAGTGGGAGGGAGTTCCAGAGTTTAGGAGCTATTACAGAAAAAGCTCTGTCCCCTCTGGTTTTAAAACGTGTCTTGGGGATAGCAAGTAGCTGTTGGGTTGCAGATTTAAGTATCATTTCCTAAGTAAGTAGACAAAAGCTCAGAAATATACAAAGGGGCTTGACCTTGTAGAGCTTTAAAAACAAAAAGATTTTAAAATCAATTCTGAATTTCACTGGTAACCAGTGGAGCTCAGCTAAAACTGGGGTTATGTGCTCACACTTTTTGGTGCCTGTGAGGAGTCTTGCAGCAGCATTCTGGACCAACTGAAGTCTATTTAAATTATATTTGGTTAGACCTGTGTACAAAGAATTACAGTAGTCTAAGCGTGAAGAAACCAAAGCATGAATTACTGTTTCAAGATCTTTCTTGGATAAAAAGTGCTTCAGCTTAGCTACTGCTGATAAAAACTACCTTTAACAACAGACCTAACTTGTTTATTAAAATTAAGAGAACTATCAAAAATGACACCTAGATTCCTGACCAGATTCTGCAAGTTAGATGACCAAGGGTCAAGGGCACTACTCCAGTGTTTTGAAGGTGTGGGGGATCCAAATAAGATCATCTCTGTTTTCTTGGTATTCAACTGGAGGAACTTTTCTGCCATCCATGATTTCTTGTCTTCCAAGCAGCTAAAAATAGTTTTGATATCTGAAGTACAACCAGGGGAAATGGGTAGATACAATAATGTATCATCGGCATAGCAATGGTATCTTAAGTTGTGCTTTTCAAGGATGGAGCCAAAGGGCAGCATGTATAGGGAGAATAGCAGGGGACCAAGAACTGATCCTTGAGGGACACAATTTTTAATCTCCACTGGAGGGGATGATTTAGCACCCAGTTTAACAGAGAATGTTCTCTCTGTCAGGTATGATTTAAACCATACCTAAGTAAGACGGGGCCCTGTAGTCCGACACTATTTTCCAGGCGATCAATAAGTAAACCATGATCAATAGTGTCAAAGGCAGCGCTAAGGTCAAGTAATGATAATGGAGGATAAGTAATGCACTTGATCCAGAGTCAATGGTAAGAAGAATGTCATTATAAACTTTAAGTAGTGCGGATTCTGTGCTATGTAGAGCTCTGAAACCAGATTGGAATGTATCCAATATGTTAAAATTAGTCAAGAAAGATGAGATCTGCTTGAAAACTGCTTTTTCCAGGATTTTAGAAATAAACGATAATTTAGAAATAGGTCTGAAATTTCCAGGATCATTAGGTTCAAGATATTTATTTATTTTTCAAAAATGGCGTGCTTAAAACCCGATGGAACTACGCCTGAGGGAAGTACCGCTCGTCGGGGCAGTCGATGGCTCGCTGGCGGTCGGCAGTTGATGGCTCGAGTTAGGCCGGGCAAAAAAAGCATGCCCGGGCCGTCCAAGATTGCAGGTGAGTGAGAACAGTATCTTCGAGAGATGTCCATGCACGTTATAATCCGATAGGACGAGCAGTGAAAAACATAATAAGCTTCAGTTCAGCTTCAACTTCAGGTAGAGCAAACAATCAACAGGCCAGGTGAGCTCCGGCAGCCAAACGCCCCAGCGTACACTCTGGCAGAAGTGATGAAGAGAAGAAGGTCAGGATACCACCCGCAGTCGAATGGGCAGAGAGAGAGGAAGATTCAGGAGATCAGCCGCTTCTTCCATACCTTCTGTTTTGGCCACCAGAACTCCAGGAACCAGTTCCTCGGGTGGGCAGAGTACACACAGAATTCCCTCCGTCAACATTCCACTGGGCTTAATAGCAATTCATATATTACTTAATCTATTAATCATATAGAATTGTTCATTAGTTGCTGATGCACTTATCATCAATAAATTGTTTAGTTCATTAACTCATGATTATCTGTGTATTAGTTAAGCAGTAATTAACGCATATTAGTGCACCCGTATTGTAAAGTGTTATCGGATCATTAAACATTTTTTTGCAACTATTTATTGATGGAAATTATAATAAACATGCTGAAATGTTCTACAGCATTTTGTTTTATAATAAACTCACACATGACGTTTAGAGTCACAGCATCAGAGTATTTCTCTCCATGTTCATTGATGGACTTGCACTTGTATTCTCCACTGTCATCAGAGCTGATCTTTGAGATGCTGTAGATTCTTCCAGATCCTACAATCGTTCCTCCTTTAAACCAACTGAAGCTCAGAGCAGGAGGGTTTGAATCACTGCTGCAGCTCAGAGTCACTGAATCTCCCTCCACTATTACACTAGATGGACTGATGGACACTGAGACGCTCCTGGGTGGGTCTAATAATAATTATCAGATTATTTAAGACTTTTTACAGTTTTTAAAATTACTAATATGAACTGAAATGTTTAAAACAGCGAATTGGCATCTTATGTTTTATAATTAACTTACACATAACATTTAAAGTCACAGCATCAGAGTTTTTCTCTCCATGATCATTGATGGACTTGCACTTGTATTCTCCACTGTCATCAGAGCTGATGTTTGAGATGCTGTAGATTCTTCCAGATCCTACAATCGTTCCTCCTTTAAACCAGCTGAAGTTCAGAGGAGGAGGGTTTGAATCACTGCTGCAGCTCAGAGTCACTGAATCTCCCTCCACTATTACACCAGATGGACTGATGGACACTGAGACGCTTCTGGGTGGGTCTAAAACAGATAAAATAAATGTTATATTCATGTTTTGTGATTGTTGTTGCTCTTTTTTGTTGAGAGTTACTGGATCATCATTAACTCAAACATGGTGTTAGAACCAAAAAAGCATTAATAATGTTGTAATATTTTTTCCTTATATTAAGAATAATTTTATGTTCTTGAAAAAAGTGTGTTTAGGTTCATTTTTGTATCACTTGCCTGTGACTAGTTATATATGTATTACATATGCATAAGAAAGGAAGAGTATAGTCAAAGAGGTAGACGGAAACAGACGGTGACATTTTCTTGTTTTGTAACTGGAATAAGTGGAACAAATTTGTTTTGAGTTCCTTTTGTACTATAACAAGAAAAAGAAAAAGTAAACATGTCAAGAAAAGTTTGGATTCACGTGTCAAGTCCTTTGTGTCAAAAGTAGTTTGGCGACTTTTTGCCCCGAGTCTCTAATGAGAGATTTGAATTTAAGAGGCAGAAAGATGGAGATTCTTCTTCGTACTATGGGACAAGAAAAACATGTACATAGTTATATTCTGTCAGACCTGGAAATAAATGGCTTGGAAAGTAAACACTACATAGAACTTCCTAAGGTTTTCACTCAGAAAGAGATTCCTGTGAACCAGGAAAATATCCCTCATCAAAAGGACCTGGAAAAATGGCCATACCTGCGACAGGTTACCTCCCTCATCTAAATGCAGAGGTAGGCTTGCTGACTGGCGCTAATGCAGCGTTCTCGGGTAAGAGGTAGCCTGTGAGCACCTCATCAACCCGCGGCACCGCTGCATAGCCTGCCTCAGCCGCTCCCAGCACATTGGCAAAATCAAGCACTGGGGGATTTAATAAGCGGGCTGAGAACAGCCTTTCCCATGACCTGCTCAACTTGTTGTGCAGATCGGGGAAGAAAGGAAGACCCCGGCGGGGAGGCTGAGCCCTGTGTTTGAAAAAGCGGTCATCCAGCTTATTATGCGGCTGGATGTTAATATTTCCTGTCGCCAATCTAACTTAAGCTTTGCCACAGCGCGAGAAAAAACCTCCACAAGCTTCTCCTTAGCGGGCGAGTGGGGTGGCGACTGCCCCACATCACCCGCCTCGGTGCTCATGGCGACTGACTCCTCAAAGTCCGACAGCCTTTGCACCGGATCCTCCACCTCACGGGAAGAAGCTGCTTCGCGGGCTTCCGCACGTAGTGGGAGGATGTCTGAATTGTCAGACGAGGACAAAGAGGATACTTCAGCAGTACCCAGTCCCGCCGACAGATCCATCTGTGAGCCCCATGATCTGTGGCGCCGCGCTGCCTCAGCAACCACGGGCCCAGAATCACGAGGCTCACGAGGCTGGCCGGCCTCATCAAACACGGCCAGCCACGAGCGAAGCACCCTCAGCGGCAACTTATCACATTCACCACAGGCCGCTCCCTCGAGAGAGGTCCGGGCATGCTGCACGGCGAGGCACTGCACACAGAGCTGGTTTGTGTCAGTGCCCGAAAGGAAACGCGGACACGGAGGTACACACCACCTGAACTGCTCACTTGCCATATCTCACAGTATATATATTTTGACAAACAACACACAGCAGACAAGCAATTCACACAGAGTGCTTCACTGAAGAGCAGAAAGCTAACCGCACTATGAGCCGGCGTCCCTTTGCACTTTCCAGGTATGCCGGCACTAGCTACGTCATGCCGCAACACATATCAGGATTGGACTGTTTTCATTCACGCATCAGCTGGAGGCGTACCCCAAAGTGCCATCTACAATGACGCAGTGCGAGTTCCCTCGAGAAGGGAACTGAGTTTGATTCGCTACAGTCAAAGACAGACATTCCTTGATGAATTCAAGTCTTTGCAAAGAGGTAATCCTGTCAAAAGAAGTAGGTCTCTGTCCAAACATGCTCCTGTGTTGCAAGACGGCATACTCCGAGTAGGTGGTCATTTAAATCAGTCTGCAATGCCAGAATTTGCCAAGCATCCAGCCAGTCTTGACAAAAGGCAGCACATTATTTCTTTGATTAATGTGTAGAAGATTAAATGCCAAAGCCAATGAACAGAAAATGGCAGAACTACCCAGAGATCAGCTGTTGCCAGATGATCTGCTCTTTACACATGTGGGTGTGGATTATTTTGGGGCCTTCTTAGCAAAGCGAGCATGCAGCGTTGGGAAGAGATATGGAGTGCTTTTTACTTGTCTGACTATAAGAGCAGTTCATATTGAGGTGGCCAGCAGTCTTGATACCTCATCGTGCATCAACCCCATAAAACGTTTCATCCGCAGGAGGGGTTAGGTGCCTACAATTCCATTGGACAATGGTACAAACTTCATTGGTGCTGAAAAAGAGCTTAAAGAAGCCATCCAAGAATTGGATCATTCCAAAATAGCAGAAGTTCTTGTCCAAAAAAGTATTAAATGGATATTTATTTGTGGGAGAGTGTGGGAGAGACAAATATGCACAGTACGAAAGATTTTCAATTCTGTACTAAATCAACAGATATTAGATGAGGAAGGGCTTTACACATGTTTGTGTGAAGTAGAAGCCATTATAAATGACCCACTGACTACAAAAGTGTCAGATGATCCAAATGACTTAGAGCCTCTGGCTCAGAATCATCTTTTGCTGATGAAAAAAGTTTTTGTGAAAGAGGACTGTTATTTCTCGCAGAAGGTGGAGACAAATTCAGTACATGGCAAACCTTTTTTAGTCAAGATGGACTAAGGAATACTTGCCTCTCTTGCAGGAATGACAGAAGTGGCAGAACTTGAAAATAAACTTGGTACCAGGAGACATTGTCCTCATTGTGGATAATTCAGCCCCAAGAAATTATTGGATATTGAGAAGAATAATCAAGACCATACCAGATGCTTCTGTGATATTGTTCAACGAGCTTGTGTTCAGACAAAAACATGTCAGTTGGACAGGCCAATAACAAAGCTATGCTTATTGCAAGAAGCTGAAGAAGAAGAAAAAAAAATTACATAGAGACTGTGAAAAAAAAAATCATGGACATTATAAGTCTCTAGAATAATTGATCAAAGGAACAAAATTATTGTCATGACTCTATTCTTGTATAGATGAAGATAATTGTTGTGGTCCCGCCATAAACAATTAGGGACCGGCGTGTTAGAGCCAAAACAGCATTAAGAATTTTGTAATATATATATATATATATATATATATATATATATATATATATATATATATATATAACAATAATTATGTTCCCTGAGAGGGAACGAGCACTGCGTCGCACCGCCACACCTCGGCATGCCTGGAGCGCATGCTTCAGAGCAATAGCTGCCGCCTTTATGCGCCGGCTCCCCTTTTATACTTCCGGGTATGCCGTCACAATAACGTCATGACGCACGCCAATCGGATTGGACTAGTGTCTATTCGGACTTCAGATTCACTGATGCTTAGGGAGCATCCCCATTTTGTCGTTCCAAAGCAGTTCTCGTTCCCTCTCAGGGAACAAGGGTTATATACATAACCCGAGCCGTTATATATGTATTACGTATGCGTAAAAAAAAAGAGTAGAAGAGTATAGTCGAAGACAAATTTCTTTGTGGAAATGGTGAAGAACATGGCATGGGTCGCCATTACACATGGAATTTACATAATAATATGATTAATAAAACTCACACATAATGTTTAAAGTCACAGCATCAGAGTATTTCTCTCCATGTTCATTGATGGACTTGCACTTGTATTCTCCACTGTCATCAGAGCTGATCTTTGAGATCCTGTAGATTCTTCCAGATCCTACAATCGTTCCTCCTTTAAACCAGCTGAAGTTCAGAGCAGGAGGGTTTGAATCACTGCTGCAGCTCAGAGTCACTGAATCTCCCTCCACTATTACACCAGATGGACTGATGGACACTGAGACATTCTTGGGTGAGTCTGAAAATGACAAATAAAAGTATATTTTAATGTTTTGTGATTGTAAATCTATTCATTTGATGGTCACCACAGTTACTGAAACGTCACAAACTCACACATGACGTTTAGAGTCACAGCATCAGAGTATTTCTGTCCATGTTCATTGATGGACTTGCACTTGTATTCTCCACTGTCATCAGAGCTGATGTTTGAGATGCTGTAGATTCTTCCAGATCCTACAATCGTTCCTCCTTTAAACCAGCTGAAGTTCAGAGCAGGAGGGTTTGAATCACTGCTGCAGCTCAGAGTCACTGAATCTCCCTCCACTATTACACCAGATGGACTGATGGACACTGAGACGCTCCTGGGTGGGTCTAAAACAGATAAAAGAAACAGTATTTTTATGTTTTGTGATTGCTATGAGGTACACTGAAACAAGAAAAGCTTCGAGCTAGACAGTCTTTTGACCGTGGCATTTTCTTGTTTTGTAAGTGGAATAAGTGGAAAGAATTTGTGTTTTGAGTTCCTTTTGTTCTGTAGCAAGACAAAGAAAAAGTAAACATGTCAAGAAACGTTTGGATTCACACGTCACATCCCTTGCGACAAAGCTTATGGAAATGGTGAAGAACATGGCACGAATCGCCATTACACATGGAATTTACATGATACTATGATTAATAAAACTCACACATAATATTTAAAGTCACAGTATCAGAGTATTTCTCTCCATGTTCATTGGTGGACTTGCACTTGTATTCTCCACTGTCATCAGAGCTGATGTTTGAGATGCTGTAGATTCTTCCAGATCCTACAATCGTTCCTCCTTTAAACCAGCTGAAGTTCAGAGCAGGAGGGTTTGAATCACTGCTGCAGCTCAGAGTCACTGAATCTCCCTCCACTATTACACCAGATGGACTGATGGACACTGAGACGCTCCTGGGTGGGTCTAAAACAGATTAAAGAAATGGTATATTTATGTTTTGTGATTGCTATTGCTCTTTTTTTGGTTGTTGTTAAGAGTTACTGCACCATCATTAGCTCAAACATGGTGGTAGAGTCAAAACAGCATTAAGAATTTTCTAATATTTTCCTTATATTAAGAATAATTATGTTCCTTGAAAAAGTTTGTTTAGGTTAGCTTTTGTATCACGTGACTGTGACTAGTTATATATGTACTACTTATGCGTAAGAAAAGAAGAGTATAGTCGAAGAGGTAGACGGAAACAAGAAAAGCTTAGAGCTAGACAGTCTTTTGACCGTGGCATTTTCTTGTTTTGTAAGTGGAATAAGTGGAAAGAATTTGTGTTTTCAGTTCCTTTTGTTCTGTAGCAAGACAAAGAAAAAGTAAACATGTCAAGAAACGTTTGGATTCACGCATCACATCCTTTGCGACAAAGCTTATGGAAATGGTGAAGAACATGGCACGGATTGCCCTCACACATGGAATTTACATAATACTATGATTAATAAAACTCACACATGACGTTTAGAGTCACAGCATCAGAGTATTTCTCTCCATGTTCATTGATGGACTTGCACTTGTATTCTCCACTGTCATCAGAGCTGATGTTTGAGATGCTGTAGATTCTTCCAGATCCTACAAACGTTCCTCCTTTAAACCAGCTGAAGTTCAGAGCAGGAGGGTTTGAATCACTGCTGCAGCTCAGAGTCACTGAATCTCCCTCCACTATTACACCAGATGGACTGATGGACACTGAGACGCTCCTGGGTGGGTCTAAAACAGATTAAAGAAATGAATGGTATATACAATTTTTTGTGAATGTTAATACTCTTTTTTGTTGTTAAGAGTTACTGGACCATCATTAGCTCAAACATGGCATTTAAATATTACTAAGATTAATACAACTCACACATGATGTTTAAAGTCACATCATCAGAGTATTTCTCTCCATGTTCATTGATGGACTTGCACTTGTATTCTCCACTGTCGTCAGAGATGATGCTTGAGATGCTGTAGATTCTTCCAGATCCTACAATTGTTCCTCCTTTAAACCAGCTGAAGTTCAGAGCAGGAGGGTTTGAATCACTGCTGCAGCTCAGAGTCACTGAATCTCCCTCCACTATTACACCAGATGGACTGATGGACACTGAGACGCTCCTGGGTGGGTCTAAAACAGATAAAATAAATGTTATATTCATGTTTTGTGATTGTTGTTGCTCTTTTTTGTTAAGAGTTACTGGATCATCATTAGCTCAAACATGGTGTTAGAACAAAAAAAAAAGCATTAATAATGTTGTAATATTTTTTCCTTATATTAAGAATAATTTTATGTTCTTGGAAAAAGTGTGTTTAGGTTCGTTTTTGTATCACTTGCCTGTGACTAGTTATATATGTATTACATATGCATAAGAAAGGAAGAGTATAGTCAAAGAGGTAGACTGAAACAGACGGTATTTTGACAGTGACATTTTCTTGTTTTGTAACTGGAATAAGTGGAACGAATTTGTTTTGAGTTCCTTTTGTACTATAACAAGAAAAAGAAAATGTAAACATGTCAAGAAAAGTTTGGATTCACGTGTCAAGTCCTTTGTGTCAAAAGTAGTTTGGCGACTTTTTGCACCGAGTCTCTAATGAGAGATTTGAATTTGAGAGGCAGAAAGATGGAGATTCTTCTTCGTACTATGGGACAAGAAAAACATGTACATAGTTATATTCTGTCAGACCTGGAAATAATTGGCTTGGAAAGTAAAGACTACATAGAACTTCCTAAGGTTTTCACTCAGAAAGAGATTCCTGTGAACCAGGAAAATATCCCTCATCAAAAGGACCTGGAAAAATGGCCATACCTGCGACAGGTTACCTCCCTCATCTAAATGCAGAGGTAGGCTTGCTGATTGGCGCTAATGCAGCGTTCTCGGGTAAAAGGTAGCCTGTGAGCACCTCATCAACCCGCGGCACCGCTGCATAGCCTGCCTCTGCCGCTCCCAGCACATTGGCAAAATCAAGCACTGGGGGATTTAATAAGCGGGCTGAGAACAGCCTTTCCCATTACCTGCTCAACTTGTTGTGCAGATCGGGGAAGAAAGGAAGACCTCGGCGAGGAGGCTGAGCCCTGCGTTTGAAAAAGCGGTCATCCAGCTTATTATGCAGCTGGATGTTCATTTTTCCTGTCGCCAATCTAACTTAAGCTTGGCCACAGCGCGAGACAAAACCTCCACAAGCTTCTCCTTAGCGGGCGAGTGGGGTGGCGACTGCCCCACATCACCCGCCTCGGTGCTCATGGCGACTGACTCCTCAAAGTCCGACAGCCTTTGCACCGGATCCTCCACCTCACGGGAAGAAGCTGCTTCGCGGGCTTCCGCACGTAGTGGGAGGATGTCTGAATTGTCAGACGAGGACAAAGAGGATACTTCAGCAGTCCCCAGTCCCGCCGACAGATCCATCTGTGAGCCCCATGATCTGTGGCGCCGCGCTGCCTCAGCAACCACGGGCCCAGAATCACGAGGCTCACGAGGCTGGCCGGCCTCATCAAACACGGCCAGCCACGAGCGAAGCACCCTCAGCGGCAGCTTATCACATTCACCACAGGCCGCTCCCTCGAGAGAGGTCCGGGCATGCTGCACGGCGAGGCACTGCACACAGAGCTGGTGTGTGTCCGTGCCCGAAAGGAAACGCGGACACGGAGGCACACACCGTCTGAACTGCTCACTTGCCATATCTCACAGTATATATTTTTGACAAACAACACACAGCAGACAAGCAATTCACACAGAGTGCTTCGCTGAAGAGCAGAAAGCTAACCGCACTATGAGCCGGCGTCCCTTTGTACCTTCCAGTTATGCCGGCACTAGCTACGTCATGCCGCAACACATATCAGGATTGGACTGTTTTCATTCACGCATCAGCTGGAGGCGTACCCCAAAGTGTCATCTACAATGATGCAGTGCGAGTTGCCTCGAGAAGGGAACTGAGTTTGATTCGCTACAGTCAAAGACAGACATTCCTTGATGAATTCAAGTCTTTGCAAAGAGGTAATCCTGTCAAAAAAAGTAGGTCTCTGTCCAAACTTGCTCCTGTGTTGCAAGACGGCATACTCCGAGTAGGTGGTCATTTAAATCAGTCTGCAATGCCAGAATTTGCCAAGCATCCAGACAGTCTTGACAAAAGGCAGCACATTATTTATTTGATTAATGTGTAGAAGATTAAATGCCAAAGCCAATGAACAGAAAATGGCAGAACTACCCAGAGATCAGTTGTTGCCAGATGATCTGCTCTTTACACATGTGGGTGTGGATTATTCTGGGCCCTTCTTAGCAAAGCGAGCATGCAGTGTTGGAAAGAGATATGGAGTGCTTTTTACTCGTCTGACAATAAGAGCAGTTCATATTGAGGTGGCCAGCAGTCTTGATACCTCATCGTGCATCAACCCCATACAACGTTTCATCCGCAGGAGGGGTTAGGTGCTTACAATTCGATTGGACAATGGTACAAACTTCATTGGTGCTGAAAAAGAGCTTAAAGAAGCCATCTTGTCCAAAGAAGTATTAAATGGATATTTAATTGTGGGAGAGTGTGGGAGAGACAAATATGCACAGTACGAAAGATTTTCAATTCTGTACTAAATCAACAGATATTAGATGAGGAAGGGCTTTACACATGTTTGTGTGAAGTAGAAGCCATTATAAATGACCCACTGACTACAAACGTGTCAGATGATCCAAATGACTTAGAGCCTCTGGCTCAGAATCATCTTTTGCTGATGAAAAAAGTTTTTGTGAAAGAGGACTGTTATTCTCGCAGAAGGTGGAGACAAATTCAGTACATGGCAAACCTTTTTTAGTCAAGATGGACTAAGGAATACTTGCCTCTCTTGCAGGAATGACAGAAGTGGCAGAAACTGAAAATAAACTTGGTACCAGGAGACATTGTCCTCATTGTGGATAATTCAGCCCCAAGAAATTATTGGATATTGAGAAGAATAATCAAGACCATACCAGATGCTTCTATGATATTGTTCAACGAGCTTGTGTTCAGACAAAAACATGTCAGTTGGACAGGCCAATAACAAAGCTATGCTTATTGCAAGAAGCTGAAGAAGAAGAAGAAAAAAATTACATAGAGACTGTGAAAAAAAAAATCATGGACATTATAAGTCTCTAGTATAACTGATCAAAGGAACAAAATTATTGTCATGACTCTATTCTTGTATAGATGAAGATAATTGTTGTGGTCCCGCCATAAACAATTAGGGACCGGCGTGTTAGAGCCAAAACAGCATTAATAATTTTGTAATATATATATATATATATATATATATATATATATATATATATATATATATATATATATATATATATATATATATAAAAAAAAAAACAATAATTATGTTCCCTGAGAGGGAACGAGCACTGCGTCGCACCGCCATACCTCGGCATGCCTGGAGCGCATGCTTCAGAGCAATAGCTGCCGCCTTTATGCGCCGGCTCCCCTTTTATACTTCCGGGTATGCCGTCACAATGACGTCATGACGCACGCCAATCGGATTGGACTAGTGTCTATTCGGACTTCAGATTCACTGATGCTTAGGGAGCATCCCCATTTTGTCGTTCCAAAGCAGTTCTCGTTCCCTCTCAGGGAACAAGGGTTATATACATAACCCGAGCCGTTATATATGTATTACGTATGCGTAAAAAAGAAGAGTAGAAGAGTATAGTCGAAGACAAATTTCTTTGTGGAAATGGTGAAGAACATGGCATGGGTCGCCATTACACATGGAATTTACATAATAATATGATTAATAAAACTCACACATAATGTTTAAAGTCACAGCATCAGAGTATTTCTCTCCATGTTCATTGATGGACTTGCACTTGTATTCTCCACTGTCATCAGAGCTGATCTTTGAGATCCTGTAGATTCTTCCAGATCCTACAATCGTTCCTCCTTTAAACCAGCTGAAGTTCAGAGCAGGAGGGTTTGAATCACTGCTGCAGCTCAGAGTCACTGAATCTCCCTCCACTATTACACCAGATGGACTGATGGACACTGAGACATTCTTGGGTGAGTCTGAAAATGACAAATAAAAGTATATTTTAATGTTTTGTGATTGTAAATCTATTCATTTGATGGTCACCACAGTTACTGAAACGTCACAAACTCACACATGACGTTTAGAGTCACAGCATCAGAGTATTTCTGTCCATGTTCATTGATGGACTTGCACTTGTATTCTCCACTGTCATCAGAGCTGATGTTTGAGATGCTGTAGATTCTTCCAGATCCTACAATCGTTCCTCCTTTAAACCAGCTGAAGTTCAGAGCAGGAGGGTTTGAATCACTGCTGCAGCTCAGAGTCACTGAATCTCCCTCCACTATTACACCAGATGGACTGATGGACACTGAGACGCTCCTAGGTGGGTCTAAAACAGATAAAAGAAACGGTATTTTTATGTTTTGTGATTGCTATGAGGTACACTGAAACAAGAAAAGCTTCGAGCTAGACAGTCTTTTGACCGTGGCATTTTCTTGTTTTGTAAGTGGAATAAGTGGAAAGAATTTGTGTTTTGAGTTCCTTTTGTTCTGTAGCAAGACAAAGAAAAAGTAAACATATCAAGAAACGTTTGGATTCACACGTCACATCCCTTGCGACAAAGCTTATGGAAATGGTGAAGAACATGGCATGGATCGCCATTACACATGGCATTTAAATAATACTATGATAAATAAAACTCACACATGACATTTAAAGTCACATTATCAGAGTATTTCTCTCCATGTTCATTGATGGACTTGCACTTGTATTCTCCACTGTAGTCAGAGCTGATGTTTGAGATGCTGTAGATTCTTCCAGATCCTACAATCGTTCCTCCTTTAAACCAGCTGAAGTTCAGAGCAGGAGGGTTTGAATCACTGCTGCAGCTCAGAGTCACTGAATCTCCCTCCACTATTACACCAGATGGACTGATGGACACTGAGACGCTCCTGGGTGGGTCTAAAACAGATTAAAGAAATGGTATATTTATGTTTTGTGATTGCTATTGCTCTTTTTTTGGTTGTTGTTAAGAGTTACTGCACCATCATTAGCTCAAACATGGTGGTAGAGTCAAAACAGCATTAAGAATTTTCTAATATTTTCCTTATATTAAGAATAATTATGTTCCTTGAAAAAGTGTGTTTAGGTTAGCTTTTGTATCACGTGACTGTGACTAGTTATATATGTACTACTTATGCGTAAGAAAAGAAGAGTATAGTCGAAGAGGTAGACGGAAACAAGAAAAGCTTAGAGCTAGACAGTCTTTTGACCGTGGCATTTTCTTGTTTTGTAAGTGAAATAAGTGTAAAGAATTTGTGTTTTCAGTTCCTTTTGTTCTGTAGCAAGACAAAGAAAAAGTAAACATGTCAAGAAACGTTTGGATTCACGCATCACATCCTTTGCGACAAAGCTTATGGAAATGGTGAAGAACATGGCACGGATTGCCCTCACACATGGAATTTACATAATACTATGATTAATAAAACTCACACATGACGTTTAGAGTCACAGCATCAGAGTATTTCTCTCCATGTTCATTGATGGACTTGCACTTGTATTCTCCACTGTCATCAGATCTGATGTTTGAGATGCTGTAGATTCTTCCAGATCCTACAAACGTTCCTTCTTTAAACCAGCTGAAGTTCAGAGCAGGAGGCTTTGAATCACTGCTGCAGCTCAGAGTCACTGAATCTCCCTCCACTATTACACCAGATGGACTGATGGACACTGAGACGCTCCTGGGTGGGTCTGAAACAGATTAAAGAAACAGTATATTTATGTTTTGTGATTGCTATTGCTCTTTTTTGGTTGTTAAGAGTTACTGAACCGTCATTAGCTCAAACATGGTGTTAGAGCCAAAACATTATTAATAATTTTGTAATATTTCTCCTTATTTTAATAATAACAATGTTATTTGAAAAAGTGTGTTTAGGTTAGTTTTTGTATCACGTGACTGTGACTAGTTATATATGTATTAAGTATGCGTAAGAAAAGAAGAGTATAGTCGAAGAGGTAGATGGAAACAAGAAAAGCTTAGAGCTAGACAGTCTTTTAACCGTGACATTTTCTTGTTTTGTAAACTGGAAGTGGAAAGATTTTGTGTTTTGAGTTCCTTTTTGTACTGTAACAAGACTAAGAAAAAGTAAACATTTCAAGAACAGTTTAGATTCACGTGTCAATTCCTTTGTGCTGAAGCTTACGGAGATGGTGAAAAACATGGAATGGGAAGCCATTACACATGGCATTTAAATAATACTATGATTAATACAACTCACACATGACCTTTAGAGTCACAGCATCAGAGTATTTCTCTCCATGTTCATTGATGGACTTGCACTTGTATTCTCCACTGTCATCAGAGCTGATGTTTGAGATGCTGTAGATTCTTCCAGATCCTACAATCGTTCCTCCTTTAAACCAGCTGAAGTTCAGAGCAGGAGGGTTTGAATCACTGCTGCAGCTCAGAGTCACTGAATCTCCCTCCACTATTACACCAGATGGACTGATGGACACTGAGACACTCCTGGGTGGGTCTAACACAGATTAAAGAAACTGTATATTAATGTTTTGTGATTGCTATTGCTCGTTTTTGTTGTTAAGAGTTACTGAACCATCATTAGCTCAAACATGGTGTTAGAGCCAAAACAGCATTAATACTTTTGTAATATTTCTCCTTATATTAATAATAACAATGTTCTTGGAAAAAGTGTGTTTAGGTTAGTTTTTGTATCACGTGACTGTGACTAGTTATATATGTATTACGTATGCGTAAGAAAAGAAGAGTATAGTCGAAGAGGTTGATGGAAACAAGAAAAGCTTAGAGCTAGACAGTTTTTTGACCGTGAAATGTTCTTATTTTGTAAGTGGAAAGAATTTGTGTTTTGAGTTCCTTTTGTTCTGTAGCAAGACAAAGAAAAAGTAAACATATCAAGAAAAGTTTGGATTCACACGTCACATCTTTTGTGACAAAGCTTATGGAAATGGTGAAGAACTTGCTTGCCTGTGTGTAACCTTTTGCATGTTTTATGGACTACGACTTTGGATTACCCTTCAATAAATACTGCGTTTGGATCTTCCAGGACCTTCCAGAGCCTCGTGTCGTCTCAGCAGACCTTCAGAGCCTCGTGTCGTCTCAGCAGACCTTCCAGAGCCTCGTGCCGTCTCAGCAGACCTTCCAGAGCCCAGTGTCTTCTCAGCAGATCTTCCAGAACCTCGTGTCATCTCAGCAGACCTTCCAGAGCCTTGTGTCGTCTCAGCAGATCTTCCAGAACCTTGTGTCATCTCAGCTGACCTTCCAGAGCCTCGTGTCATCCCAGCAGACCTTCCAGAGCCTCCAGCCACTGACCAGAGTCCCGAGAGTGCTCCGGCCCGTGTGCCGAGTCCCGAGAGAGCTCATGTCCGTGTGCCGAGTCCAGAGAGGGCTCCTGTCCATGTGCCGAGTCCAGAGAGGGCTCCGCCTCCTGCCCCGAGTCCAGAGAGGGCTCCGCCTCCTGCCCCGAGTCCAGAGAGGACTCTGGCTGGACCACCTGCACTGCTGTGGTGGTCACCTGCTTCGCCGTGGGGGTCTTCAAGACCGCCTGCGCTGCTGTGGTGGTCGTCTGCTCCGCCGTGGGGGTCTACAAGTCCATCTGCGCTGCTGTGGTGGTCGTCTGTTCCGCCGTGGGGGTCTTCAAGACCGCCAGCTCCGCCCTGGTTGCCTGCACCAGTCTGGTCATTTGTGCGGTCTGCGCCACCCTGGTCATCTGCCCGGCCTGCTCCATCCTGGCCTCCTGCTCTGCCTGAATCTCCAGGCCCTCTTCCACTACATGGGCCTGGCCCTCCATCCCGCCCCCAGGTCCGCATCCGCTCCACCTCCCTCCTGGACAATTTTAGGAGCGTCTGGAAGCCATTCCTTTGAGGGGGGGACTATGTCACAATTCACCAGTGTGAGTGCCCATGATCACCACCAGAGGGCACTCTACCCCGGACTGTCACTCCATCACAAACTACATTACCCATAATCCTTGGCCTAGGACTCATTAGCACTCACTGTTTACACCTGTGTCTCATCACCTCATTACCTCTGCCTATATATACCTTGTTCACTCAGTCATTCAGTGCGATGTCTTGTTTAGTGTCACAACTGCATTTCTGAGCGTTTCCCTGGTTTCATGTATCTTGGTCTTTGATTTCTTACCATCTCTGTGGATTACCCTTTTGCCTGTTCCTTCTGTTTTGTTTGCCTTTTCGGACTGCTTGCCTGTGTGTAACCTTTTGCATGTTTTATGGACTACGACTTTGGATTACCCTTCAATAAATACTGCGTTTGGATCTCCAACCTTTCTGTCTCAGAGCAGTTCGTTACAATTAACTCAAACATGGTTTTAGAGTCAAAACAGCATTAATAATTTTGTAATATTTCTCCTATATATTAATAATAACAATGTTCATGGAAAAAGTGTGTTTAGGTTAGTTTTTGTACCACGTGACTGTGACTAGTTATATATGTATTACGTATGCGTAAGAAAAGAAGAGTATAGTCGAAGAGGTAGATGGAAACAAGAAAAGCTTCGAGCTAGACAGTCTTTTGACCGTGACATTTTCTTATTTTGTAAGTGGAATAAGTGGAAAGAATTTGTGTTTTGAGTTCCTTTTGTACTGTAGCAAGACAAAGAAAAAGTAAACATATCAAGAAAAGTTTGGATTCACACGTCACATCCTTTGTGACAAAGCTTATGTTTAGTAATCATTAGTATATATACCAGATGTAAAATAGAGTTAGTGTTTTATAAAAATAAAGGGGATAGAACTATCAGTGTGATATGGGTTGTGTAATAGGAGTTAGTATAGCATGGATATAGTGTATTATGGACATGTATGTTGTGATCACTGTTATTGTCCTTGCTTCTCTGTATATAGCCTGTGCATAGTGTGTCTGTATGTATTTATGTGTATTTATTTGTAACATCTACCTGTTTGGGGGTCTACAGATGGAAATTAGCCTTTGGCTATAATCTGGCATATTTCCATTTGTGAAAAATGTTCATTAATATGTATTGTCCCTTTTGTCTTTTTTTTCTACAAATAAAATAATAATAATAAAAGAAAAGCTTCGAGCTAGACAGTCTTTTGACCGTGACATTTTCTTATTTTGTAAGTGGAATAAGTGGAAATAATTTTTGTTTTGAGTTCCTTTTGAAGAAAAGTTTGGATTCACGCATCAAATCCTTTTTGTCAAAGCTTATGGAAATGGTGAAGAACATGGCATGGATCGCCATTATACATGGAATTTAAAAAAATACTATGATTAATAAAACTCACACATGACGTTTAGAGTCACAGCATCAGAGTATTTCTCTCCATGTTCATTGGTGGAATTGCACTTGTATTCTCCACTGTCATCATAGCTGATGTTTGAGATGCTGTAGATTCTTCCAGATCCTACAAGCGTTCCTCCTTTAAACCAGCTGAAGTTCAGAGCAGGAGGGTTTGAATCACTGCTGCAGCTCAGAGTCACTGAATCTCCCTCCACTATTACACCAGATGGACTGATGGACACTGAGACGTTCCTGGGTGGGTCTAAAACAGATTAAAGAAACTGTATATTAATGTTTTGTGATTATTAATGCTCTTTTTTGTTGTTGTTAAGAATTACTGGACCATCACTAGTTCAAACATGGCATTTAAATAATACTATGATTAATAAAACTCACACATGACATTTAAAGTCACAGTATCAGAGTATTTCTCTCCATGTTCATTGATGGACTTGCACTTGTATTCTCCACTGTCATCAGAGCTGATGTTTGAGATGCTGTAGATTCTTCCAGATCCTACAATCGTTCCTCCTATAAACCAGCTGAAGTTCAGAGCAGGAGGGTTTGAATCACTGCTGCAGCTCAGAGTCACTGAATCTCCCTCCACTATTACACCAGATGGACTGATGGACACTGAGACGCTCTTGGGTGGGTCTGAAACAGATTAAAGAAATGGTATATTAATGTTTCGTTATTGTTAATGCTGTGTTAGAGCCAAAACACCATTAATTTTTTTGTAATATCGTTCCTTATATTAAGAATAATTATGTTCTTTGACAAAGTGTGTTTATTTTATTTCTTGTATCATGTGAGTGTGACTAGTTATATATAAGACAAAGAAGAAGTAAACATGTTGAGAAAAGTTTGTATTCACGCGTCACGTCCTTTGTGTCGAAGCTTATGGAAATGGTGAAGAACATGGCATGGATCGCCATTACACATGCAATTAAAAAAATACTATGATTAATAAAACTCACACATGATGTATAAAGTCACAGAATCAGAGTATTTCTCTCCATGTTCATTGATGGACTTGCACTTGTATTCTCCACTGTCATCAGAGCTGATGTTTGAGATGCTGTAGATTCTTCCAGATCCTACAATCGTTCCTCCTTTAAACCAGCTGAAGTTCAGAGCAGGAGGGTTTGAATCACTGCTGCAGCTCAGAGTCACTGAATCTCCCTCCACTATTACACCAGATGGACTAATGGACACTGAGACACTCCTGGGTGGGTCTAAAACAGATTAAAGAAACAACTTATTTATGTTTAGTGATAGTTAATGCTCTTTTTTGTTGTTAAGAGTTACTGAACCATCATTAACTCAAACATGGTGGTAGAGTCAAAACAGCATATATAATTTTGAAATATTTTTTCTTATATTAAGAATAATTATGTTCTTCGAAAACGTGTGTTTAGGTTACTTTTTGTATCACGTGACTGTGACTAGTTATATACGTATTACGTATGTGTAAGAAAAGAAGAGTATAATTGAAGAGGTAGATGGAAACAAGAAAAGCTTAGAGCTAGACAGTCTTTTGACTGTAAAATGATAATATAACTGACGCTATGGGAAACGCCTCCAACATGACCGGTGTCTGAACTACTATCGAATCACAGCAATGCTATTGACCGGCGACAGCCTTTGATGTCATCAAGGTGCAACCAGGAAGTAAGGGCGCTTTGCAAACATGACACCAGCTTTTTCATCTTCAGGGACTGTTTTGTCTGAATGCTTCAAGTTAAAAGGCAATCCAAATTCATTTGATTTCTGCCTGGGATTAAGAGTGTGTGTAACCCCTACTGCTCGGACCGGGACTCGAATCCGGGTCCGCCGGCATGAGAGCCGGACGCTCTAACAAGGAGGCTAAAGGCTGCAACCTCTAGCGTCAGTCGCTAGAGCATCTCTTGAGGTCAGAGGAGTGAGGTTTACTCGCACAGCAACTACTACTAGCTGGCCTCTGTTACACTCACCCCCCTAAACCTCACTCCCATCAGGGTCACGGCACCAATGTAACCCCAACTGCTCGGACCGGGACTCGAGTGAGGTTTACTCGCACAGCAACTACTACTAGCTGGCCTCTGTTACACTTACCCCCCTAAACCTCACTCCCATCCGGGTCACAGCACAAATGTAACCCCTACTGCTCGGACCGGGACTCGAACCCGGGTCCGCCGGCATGAGAGTCGGACGCTCTAACAAGGAGGCTAAAGGCTGCAACCTCTAGCGTCAGTCGCTAGAGCATCTCTTGAGGTAAGAGGAGTGAGGTTTACTCGCACAGCAACTACTACTAGCTGGCCTCGGTTACATGTGCACAGGCAAGCTCTTATGGAGTTGTTTGTTTGTTTGTGTGCAACGGGAGCGTTTGTTAAACAAAAGCAGTAAGAGATCGCTCCACTCTCGTCTGACTTTCTTCCTGAGGGAAGAGGATTGTTGCATCTGAGACTAGTGACGTGGTCCCACTCACGCCGAGGCTGAGCGTGGATACACATCATGGATGCCTCAGATGGGGCTTGCCGGTGGTCACAGTGTGGGGGAGTTAGCATTTGTTTGGTCATTTCCACATTTGTGAGTGAACGCATTTGTTGGGGGCGTGGCCAGCGAGGTATAAAAGCCTCGTTTGTTTGTAGCATTAGGCTAGAGGTGAAGCATCGATTGACTGATAGACAACTACTCTGTAAGTGTTTGTAACTTTTCTCATTTGATTGTTTGTTCATTTGTTGTTGGATAAGTGTGTCTGTGTAGTGCAGTGGTGTGTATTAGTAGTTTTGGTGTATTCTCATGGTGTGTGTGTGGGGGAGTTAGCATTTGTTTGGTCATTGCCATGTTTGTGAGTGAACTAGTTTGTTGGGGGCGTTCCCAGCTGCTTTCAATAACGATACTCAGGTGAGTATAAATAGCGTGATAGTCTGCGGCAGCCCTCGTGTGAAGACCATGGTATTACTGTGCTCAATTGGCCTGGTTTAATTTTTATCATTACATTATGGAAAATAATGAACTTTATCACAATATGCTAATTTTTTGAGAAGGACCTGTACTGTGCTCGATTAACTGATAATTCTTACAGGTTGTTGGCCTTGTTTGTTTCGTTGCTTTTATTGCTCTCCCCTTTTTTGTAAGTCGCTTTGGATAAAAGCATCTGCTAAATGATTAAATGTAAATGATTAAATGTTTATGTTAGGCTGTATGCTTCGCTAGTGGAGTGGAGTGCAGCACTATGGTCTGTTGTAGGCAGTTTCTCCTCTGGATATGGAAATATGAGTAGTCGAGGCCACCGCTCACCGCTCATGCATGTAGCGCCGTTGCAGACTTATGTGCGTTCTCCTAGTCTAACTGTTAGGCCCATAGCCACCTCTGGGTAGCGTTAGCACCTCTGCTAGTGAAATATCTAGATGAGTATGTGAGGTCAGGCTGACGCAAGAACTACAGTAAGATCTGTCCCAGCCCTTTTTAGGGCCTTGATTGTTGGGTTTATCAGATCGATGTTGGCTGGCCCTCAAGAGGGCGCTGCATCAGGTTGGCCTAGGCTGCTGGTGGGATGGCGGTAGCAAGCTGCCCCGGTCTTGCAGTAGCAAGCTGCCCCGGGCTCCTGTCAGTATATCTGCGGGAGCTTGTATCCCTACTCGGCCTCCCCTCAGTTCAGGGTTGTCCGGCCATTGCCCACCCCCTTTTCTCTGTGTTTGGGGGTTTGCTATTAAGTAGTGTGGCGTGTAGCAGAAAGGATTGCGGCTTGCCAGTGGTCGTGGGGCGGGGTAGGCATCTCTTGTCAGTTAGACTAGCTATCCGCTTGTTAAGTTGTGACGTAAGGAACGTGGTTTCTGGGTCCAAGCCTCAACTCGCTTCACTTGAGAATGCCATTGACGCTCATTTATGAGCGCTATTTATTCATATTAAACATCAAACGTTTAAAATAGTTTAACATTTTAAATACTTACAGTCTACACAACATTCTCTATGGTCACAGCATTACAGACATTAATATTTTAATGATTTAAAAAAGATGAATCACTGTCTAGCCATCTGGAATTTTGCTATGGAGAAAAAGGTTATGATTATAGCTTTTTGTAGTATTACACCACATTGTGTGTGTATATTAGCACAGTTTGTAGTTTTTCTTGTGGTATAAGATAGAGCGTTTGGACCCGGAAGCGCTGCCGCGTAACGTCAGCCATAACAACCGTATTGCTAACCCCGCCCCTCAGATCTTAGTGTGGCCGCCATTTTGTCGGCGGCCCCCGGCCTTTGTCCTGGGGAGGGACGGCCAGCTGGTAGTATGTGCTGAATGCTTTATTTGTTTGCTCTGTGTCTTCTGCTCCACCTTTTTTGGGCTCGAGTCGAGCTGTAATTCACAACCAGCTGCTTTGCGTGGGTTGGTCGGATGCTCCCCTGGAGCCGAAACACCATGGCTGACGCCCTTGCACGGAAGGCGGGCCGCAGAATGAACAGACGGCCGCCCTGGAGGCAGGTGACGTAAGTTGTACTCCCGTCGCTTAGAGGGTTTAAGGCATTTTGCTGAGTACACTGCTGTTGGCAATGTGTTTTAGGTCCACGTTGGTAGGCGCTGCCCGGGAGACTGCGCCGTCGTACAGAGGGCCCTACAGGCCGCTGGAACGGACTGACTTTAGAAGGCCGGTTGGCGGTGAGACGCCAGCCGAGGCAGTCCGGGCAGTTAACTCCAGGACAGGTGGTAGGCCTCAGTAGGCCTCCTTGACGTCGTGGCCCATGTGAGCCGGGGAGGGTTCTCCCTAACGATGTCGGCTGCAGCAGAAACCTCGTCAAAAGCAGGCCCCTTATGGCCTCCCTGGGGATGAGTCCCCAGGTGGTTACTGGATGTCCAGTTCTTCATCAGCCAGCAGACAAGCCACTGTCAGCCCAGGGTCGCAGCGGCCATTTTTTTTCCGAACCTCCCAGGAGGACAATGGGCCTCCCTGTAGGTTCAGGCCTCCCTGTAGGTTCACTGCCAGGTAGTAGGCCTCACTAGGCCTCCCTGGAGGCAGGCTTCTGGACCAGCATGTTCCGGCAGCAGGCACAACTGCATTCCAGGTAGTAGGCCTCACCAGGCCTCCCTGAATGTGCGCTACTGGGCAGGCCTCATCAGGCCTCCTGGCGGGAATCCCCCACTCTTGGGGGCTCGGGTAACTAGCGTATCTTGCTATGGGAACAAGTTCCCAGTCTCCAGCTACCCGATAGTTTGTGTAGACTGCAGTCAGGTGGATGGCCTTTCTGCGCCTCCCTAAGGGTCTGCCAGAGGTGAGCAGGCCTCTTCTGGCCTCCCCAGAGAGGGTGTGCTTGGGCATCAGTCACTGGACAGCTAGTACAAGCTGCTAGTAGGCAGTTCCATATGACAGTGAGCATGGTTGCTAGCCAGGGCAGCTAGCATGTTCTGCTATCAGGTGTCAGGCCTCACCAGGCCTCCCTGAGTTGTTCCCTGGCCCCAGTGCCGGCTCCTAGTAGCTGGCAGGTTGTAAGCCCTGCAGGGTTTCCCGGTGGGATTTGCCATTGGATAAGCACAGTCTGTCACCGGGCCTCTAACAGTGGGCTGCCATTTGGCAATAGGCCTCTCCAGGCCACCCTAAAGAATCTCTACTGTGCGTGAGGCCTCAAACAGGCCTCCTTGGAGGCGAGCTCTGGGAAGACAGTAACTTCTGACAGCTTGCACGTCTGGCTAGCAGGTAGCAGGCCTCTCCAGGCCTTCCTGAGGGTGAGCCCTCGAGCACGGATGCTCGGTTAGCCGGTGTAACGTGATGGCAGGTGGTAGGCCCCTCTGGGCCTCCCTGAGAAGGGATTCCCGGAACCGGTCTTAGTGACAAGCTAGCCGTTAGCAGGCCTCGCCAGGCCTCCCTGGGGGCGAAGCAATTTTTGGGTTGTAGCAGCCAATGCAACCATACAAAAGCTGATTTCTAAATACACGGTGTGTAGAAGACTAAATGCCAAAGCCAATGAACAGAAAATGGCAGAACTGCCCAGAGATCAGCTGTTGCCAGATGATCCGCCCTTTACACACGTGGGTGTGGATAATGTTTGGCCCTTCTTAACAAAACGAGCCCACAGCGTTGTGAAGAGATATGGAGTGATTTTTACTTGTTAGACTATAAGAGAAGTTCATATTGAGGTGGCCAGCAGTCTTGATACCTCATTGTGCATAAAGGCCATACAGCGTTTCATCCGCAGGAGGGTGTTACGGTACAGAACTGTGGTGACAAGGGTGTTATATGAATTTGAGCAGACCAGTAGAGTGAGCAGAGTGAAGTGCAGTGCAGATAGGGGTCTTGATATGATGACAGCCAGGTGAGAGATGCGTAGAGACTCAGAATGACAATGGAGACAGACAATGGAATACGAGGAACACTTAGCCACAGGACGTTGGAGATCGCAGGACGAGGAGACACTAGACACTGGAGACGAAGGAGGCACAGGGTAGTCACTGGAGACTTGGTCAGAGTAGCAAGGTGAGTCCGTTTGTTTGTAGCTTGGTTGAGTACCTTGCATAAACGAGACAGGACAATGAGTGACTGTGGTGCTTAAGTGCTCGTGCTGATGAGGTGCAGGTGGAGGTGATCAATACTCAGGAGAGGGTGTGCATTGGGATACCGTGACGTGGGAGCCTGTCGTTTCTGTGACAGAGGGGGCAGGTGTCTACAATTCTATCGGACAATGGTACGAACATCATTGGTGCTGACAGAGAGCTGTAAGAAGCCATTGTGGCAGAGGAGGCGTTGTTTAGCGAGGTCTGCGCGGAGAGAAAGAGCCGGGAGAGTGACGGTGAGTAAGTAGGTCAAGTGCATAATGATGAACACTTGTGTCTGATTGCAGTGATTGGCATGGAGAGATGGTATATAAGCCAGCAGAGAACAGCCAACAGGGAGAGAGACACATTCTGGACAGTGCCAGACACGCCGACCCTGCCTTCTTCCTCCTTACCTACTAGAACATTTACTACAGTGATGCCGAAACCCGGGAGGAAGAAGAGTGCCGCAGCCAGTATGCAGAATCCTTCAGGATCGCTGTTTTGGCATCACTCGCGGGCCTCCACCAAGAACATCATCTTGCGCTCGTGGACATGAGAAAGGATCTGGAACGGCGGTTCCAGATCCTCATCCGTGCCCAGCAGGAGGATCGCGAGGTGTTCCGGAGCTGGATGGACTGGGAGGTTCGGGCTGAGCCAAAGACATCAGCGGGCCCACCCACACAGCTGCCTCACACCAAAATGGGCGCCTAGGACGATCCAGAGGCGTTCCTGGACTTGTTTGAGAGGACGGCGGGGGCCATTGGGTGGGACGAATAGCATTGGCCGCTGCGCCTAATCCCTCTCCTAACGGGGGAGACGCAGATAGCGTCCCAGCAACTGCAGGTCCCGAATCTACTGGTATACCAGGACTTGAAGAAGGCCATCCTCCAGAGGGTCGGCCTCTCTCCGGAGCAACATCGCCAGCAATTTCGGTCGCTGGAACTGGGGGAGAGTGGCCGCCGGCCCTTTGTACTCGCACAGCATCTCCGGGACACATGCCACAAATGGCTGATGGCTGAGGGGAGCGACACGGACAAAATCAGCGATATGGTGGAGCTGGAACAATTCATAGCCCGTCTGCCCACGAAAACATTAGAGTGGGTCCAGTTCCACCATCTGGATTCGCTGGACTTGGCTATCCAACTGGCGGAAGATCAGCTGGTGGCATACCCTGGGGTTGGCGGACCCCTTCCTTCAGTTTCTCTCTCCACCCCTTCCCCTGACTGTCTCTCTCTCTCCCTCTTCTAGGCCAGTCCCGATGCCGCGGACTCGCCGGAGCCTGCCACCGGGAGGCCTACCCCAATGGAGGTCTGGGGGAATGAGGGAGGCCCCGCAAACTGTTCCGGCGCTGGGTCCCGGGTCCTGGACGTTCCGCGGGCTGCCCTCGATCAGGCTGGGTTGTACCAAATACCTGTGAGTATTGAGGGGGGTACTTATCAAGCTTTGGTGGATTCTGGTTGTAACCAGATCTCCATTCACCAAAGCTTGATGCAACCAGGGACATTGGATAGTGGCCGCATGGTTACGTGTGCACGGGGATGTATTGAAATATCCACTAATGCCAGTCACTATTCAGTTTCAGGAACAAAAGCATAAAGTAGAGGTGGCGGTTAGTTCACACCTCCGACATCCGCTTATTTTAGGGACAAATTGGCCGGGGTTTAGGCTATTATTGGAAATGTTATGTGCGGATGTGTCTTGGGAGAACAGAGAGCATGGAAGGGGCACGGTGGTGCAGGTGGGTGAGGCTGAGCCGGGTCCTCTGGGAGTGGCTGCAGGAGAAAAGAGCGTTGTTGAAAGGCTAAACCTTACAGAGCATTATGATTTTCCCCTGGATCAATCCCAGGATGAATCGCTGAAAAATGCATTGAATCAGGTCGTGTCCATCGACGGCCACTCCCCTATCCGTATTTTACTATCTTAAAAGATAAGTTGTATCGAGTGACCCAAGACGCTCAGACAAAACAGGATACAACTCAGTTATTAGTACCCAAAAGCCGCCGGGAAATGCTTTTTCAGGCGACTCATTGTAATCCAATGGCTGGGCATTTGGGGATGACCACCACATTAAATCGGTTAATGACCCGATTTTTCTGGCTGGGCATTCACGAGAATGTGCACAGATGGTGTGCCACATGTCGTGAATGTCAGTTGGCAAAAAGCGCCATTGCGCCCTCTTCCTCTCATGCAGGTCACCTTCGAGAGAATTGGTATGGACCTCATCGGGCCATTAGAACGATCTGCATGAGGACGTCGATTTGCATTAGTCCTGGTGGATTAAGCAACCCGATATTCTCACTGATCAGGGCACGCCGCCCTGCTTTGTTGCAGACTGACGCATCGGACAGGGGGCTGGGCGAAGTCCTGGCCCAGGAGGTGGGGGGTGAGGAGTGGCCGGTGCTGTACGTTAGTCGTAAGCTCTCTAAGAGAGAGACTATGTACAGCACCATAGAAAAGGAGTGCCTGGCCATCAGGTGGGCCGTCCTCACCCTCAGATATTACCTCTTGGGAAGGGAGTGGGAACGGCTCCCCAGCCTGAGTTGGGCGGTGGGGGTTTGAGGCAGAGGGGCGTGCTTTAGCGAGGTCTGCATGGAGAGAAAGAGCCGGGAGAGTGATGGTGATTAAGTAGGTCAAGTGCATAATGATGAACACCTGTGTCTGATTGCAGTGATTGGCATTGAGAGACGGTATATAAGCCAGCAGAGAACAGGCAACAGGGAGAGAGACACATTCTGGACACTCGTGGCTGGCTGGGACTACAAAGACAAGATTGTTGGTGTACAAGTTATCTGGGACTGAGTTTAATGAGCGCGGTGTGCGCATGTTTATGTTGTGTTGCAAGAGTGATAAAATAAAAGCCACGAGTGCCAGATACGCCGAACCTGCCTTCTTCCTCCTTACTTACAAGAACATGTACTACAGCCATCCAATAATTGGATCATTCCAAAATAGCAGAAGTTCTTGTCCAAAAAATAATCAAATGGATCTTTAATACTCCAGCCGCATTGCATCAAGGAGGAGTGGGGGAGAGAAAAATTCACACAGTACGAAAGATTTTAAATTCTGTACTGAATCAACAGACCTTAGACGAGGAGGGGCTTCGCACATGTTTGTGTGGAGGAGTTTTTGTGAAAGAGGACTGTTATTCTCACAGAAGGTGGAGACAAATAGTACATGGCAGCCCTTTTTTAGTCAAGATGGACTAAGGAGTACTTGCCTCTATTGCAGGAATGACAGAAGTGGCAGCAACTGAAAAGAAACTTAGTACCAGGAGACATTGTCCTCATTGTGGATAGTTCAACCCCAAGAAATTCTTGGATAATGGGAAGAATACTCAAGACCATACCAGATGCTTCTGGTATTGTTTGAAGAGCTTGTGTTCAGACAAAAACATGTCTGTTGGACAGGCTGATAACAAAGCTATGCTTATTGCAAGAAGCTGAAGAAGAAGACAAAATATACATAGAGACTGTGAATTAAAATTTAATTATAAGTCTCTAGTATAACTGATCAAAGGAACAAAATTATGGTCATGACTCTGTTCTTGTATAGATGAAGATAATTGTTATGCTCCTGCCATAGGCAATTAGGGGCCGGAGTGTTAGAGCCAAAACAGCATCAATAATTTTGTAATATTTTTCCTTATAAGATCCTACAATCGTTCCTCCTTTAAACCAGCTGAAGTTCAGAGCAGGAGGGTTTGAATCACTGCTGCAGCTCAGAGTCACTGAATCTCCCTCCACTATTACACCAGATGGACTGATGGACACTGAGACGCTCCTGGGTGGGTCTAAAACAGAAAACGGTTTATTTATGTTCTGTGATTGTTAATGCTCTTTTTTTTTTTGTTAAGAGTTACTGAACCATCATTAGCTCAAACATGGTGTTAGAGCCAAAACAGCATTTATCATTTTTAAATATTTTTCCTTATATTAAGAATAATTATGTTCTTGGAAAAAGTGTGTTTAGGTTAGTTTTTGTATCAAGTGACTGTGACTAGTTATATACGCATTACGTATGCATAAGAAAAGAAGAGTATAGTCAAAGAGGTAGATGGAAACAAGAAAAGCTTTGAGTAACTGGAATAAGTGGAAAGAATTATTTTTTTCAGTTCCTTTTGTACTGTAACAAGACAAAGAAAACGTAAACATTTCAAGAAAAGTTCACGCATCAATTCCTTTGTGTCGAAGTTTATGGAAATGGTGAAGAACATGGCATGGATTACCATTACACATGGCATTTAAATAATACAATAATTAATAAAACTCACACATGATGTTTAAAGTCACAGCATCAGAGTATTTCTGTCCATGTTCATTGATGGACTTGCACTTGTATTCTCGACTGTCGTCAGAGCTGATGTTTGAGATGCTGTAGATTCTTCCAGATCCTACAATCGTTCCTCCTTTAAACCAGCTGAAGTTCAGAGCAGGAGGGTTTGAATCACTGCTGCAGCTCAGAGTCACTGAATCTCCCTCCACTATTACACCAGATGGACTGATGGACACTGAGACACTCCTGGGTGGGTCTAATAATAATAATAATAATAATAATAATCAGATTATTTAAGACTTATTACAATTTTTAAAATTACTAATATGAACGTAATTGTTTAAAACAGTGAATTAGCATCTTATGTTTCACAATGAACTCACACATGACGTTTAGAGTCACAGCATCAGAGTATTTCTCTCCATGTTCATTGATGGACTTGCACTTGTATTCTCCACTGTCATCAGAGCTGATGTTTGAGATGCTGTAGATTCTTCCAGATCCTACAATCGTTCCTCCTTTAAACCAGCTGAAGTTCAGAGCAGGAGGGTTTGAATCACTGCTGCAGCTCAGAGTCACTGAATCTCCCTCCACTATTACACCAGATGGACTGATGGACACTGAGACGCTCCTGGGTGGGTCTAATAATAATAATAATAATAATAATAATAATAATAATAATAATCAGATTATTTAAGATTTATTACAATTTTTAAAATTACTAATATGAACGTAATTGTTTCAACAGTAAATTAGCATCTTATGTTTCACAATGAACTCACACATGACCTTTAGAGTCACAGCATCAGAGTATTTCTCTCCATGTTCATTGATGGATCTGCACTTGTATTCTCCACTGCCATTGGAGCTGATTTTTGAGATGCTGTAGATTCTTCCAGATCCTACAATCGTTCCTCCTTTAAACCAGCTGAAGCTCAGAGCAGGAGGGTTTGAATCACTGCTGCAGCTCAGAGTCACTGAATCTCCCTCCACTATTACACCAGATGGACTGATGGACACTGAGACACTCCTGGGTGGGTCTAAAAACAATCAATTTTATTGTGACAAGGATAATAGGTAACACTTTACAATATGTGTTCACTAATATGCATTAATTAATGCTTAACTAAGGCACCGATAATCACGAGTTAATGTATAACTCATGAAGAACTAAACCATTTATTAATGATCATTGCATCAGCAACTAATGCCTTTTCATACAAAGCCCCCAAGCTATGGAATGCGCTTCCTCTGCCCATCAGAAATGCACCAACGCTGGGTCATTTTAAAAAGCTGATTAAGACTCATTTGTTTAAAATGTTTTTTCTTTAATCATTTGTTGTATTGCTATGGTTGTATTTTATTTTTTGGTTGTATTTTTTTACTGTAGCACTTTGGGTTTAAGAAAAGCACATTATAAATAAAATGTATTATTATTATTATTATTATTATTATTATTATTATTTTTATTTATTTTTTATTTTTTTATTATTATTATTATTATTATGTTTTTTTTTTTTTTGATGTAGTTATCTCCAGCTCCAGTTGTTAATTAGGTTTTGTTTTCTTTAGTCATAGTTGTTAATTTGTCATGTTATTTCTTGTTGTCTTGTCTAGAGTCTTGTCGTGTGTGTGTGTGTGTGTGTGTGTGTGTATGTGTGTGTGTGTGTGTGTGTGTGCCATGTGTTTTCCCTGGCCACTGTCTCCACTGCCTGACAATCAAGACTGGAGCTTATTCTGAGAGTGAACATTAAGCATCAGGTTCCTTGTGTTCCTGCTTGGATTTTTCCACCAATGCCCTGTCTGGTGTTGCCTCCCAAGCTGTCTTCAAGTTTGTTGTCTCCCCAGACTGGTCTCAGTCGTCATCCCCCCTTCCTTTCACTGTGGTATCTGTCCCCTGCCCTGCTGTTTGGACTGTCACTCATCCACTACCCTTTTGTGCCTTGTTGAACTGTCCTGTCAATAAATTTTCTTTTAAATCACTGCGTCTCGGTCCTGTATTTCATAAATCCAGACAGAACTAACCACCCAAGATTGGACCCAGTAGAATGAACTTCCGTATCATTCCTCATTCGATTGCTCAGGAGAGGTTGGCACTCCAGAAGGGAGTGGCATCTCTTCGCCAATAGGGCCAGGAGGTGCGGTCCTTCGCCCAGTTTTTCTGGACTATGGCAAAGGGTCTTGAATGATGATGATGCAGCCCTCAAGAATGCTTTCAACATCTGTCTGGATGACCCCCTACCACAGTGGGAAATGGAATAATTTAGGGTCCTGGATTTTTGGAACTTCTCCAATAACTTGCATCACCCCAGGGACTGGCAGATCCTGACACCGCCCAAGCTTGTCTGTAGTAACCACCTCACTTTTCATCCTTAGTCGAGTATTGATCCTCTTTTGGATCAATACTCGGGAGAAAATAAGGTTGAGAAGGAAGAGGGCGGCTCAGAGTGCTGCATCAGTCACTGTTTCCAAAAAGTCAGTTCCAGAGTCGGCTCCTGCCCAGTCGGCTCTTGCCTGGCTCCTGCGTCTGCTCCAGCCCCTGTGCGCAGTCCTGCATCGGCCCCTGCCCCTGAGAGCAGTCCAGCATCGGCTCCAGCCCCTGAGCGCAGTCCAGCGTCAGCTCCTGCCCCTGAGCATATTCCCAAGTCAGTCCCTGAGCACGCCAGTACAGACCAGGAGGGTGCTCCCGAGTCAGTCCTTGAGCACGCCAGTACAGCCCAGGAGGGTACTCCCGAGTCAGTCCCTGAGCACGCCAGTACAGCCCAGGAGGCCGCTCCCGTGTCAGTCCCTGAGCATGCCAGTACAGCCCAGGAGGGTACTCCCGAGTCAGTCCCTGAGCACGCTTGTACAGCCAGGAGGCCGCTCCCGTGTCAGTCCCTGAGCATGCCAGTACAGCCCAGGAGGGAACTCCCGAGTCAGTCCCTGAGCAAGCTAGTACAGCCCATGAGGCCGTTCCCGTGTCAGTCCCTGAGCATGCCAGTACAGCCCAGGTGGGTACTCCCGAGTCAGTCCCTGAGCACGCTAGTACAGCCCAGGAGGCCGCTCCCGTGTCAGTCCCTGAGCATGCCAGTACAGCCCAGGAGGGTACTCCCGAGTCAGTCCCTGAGCACGCTGGTACAGCCCAGGAGGCTGCTCCCATGTCAGTCCCTGAGCATGCCAGTACAGCCCAGGAGGGTGCTCTCGAGTCAGTCCCTGAGCATGCCAGTACAGCCCAAGAGGGCGCTCCCATGTCAGTCCCTGAGCATGCAAGTACAGCCCAGGAGGCTGCTCCCATGTCAGTCCCTGAGCATGCCAGTACAGCCCAGGAGGGTGCTCTCGAGTCAGTCCCTGAGCATGCCAGTACAGCCCAAGATGGCGCTCCCATGTCAGTCCCTGAGCATGCCAGTACAGCCCAGGAGGCCGCTCCCATGTCAGTCCCTGAGCATGCCAGTACAGCCCAGGAGGCCGCTCCCATGTCAGTCCCTGAGCATGCCAGTACAGCCCAGGAGGGTGCTCTCGAGTCAGTCCCTGAGCATGCCAGTACAGCCCAGGAGGCCGCTCCCGTGTCAGTCCCTGAGCATGCCAGTACAGCCCAGGAGGGTACTCCCGAGTCAGTTCATGAGCACGCTGGTACAGCCCAGGAGGGTGCTCTCGAGTCATTCCCTGAGCATGCCAGTACAGCCCAGGAGGCCGCTCCCATGTCAGTCTCTGAGCATGCCAGTACAGCCCAGGAGGGTGCTCTCGAGTCAGTCCCTAAGCACACCAGTACAGCGCAGGAGGCCGCTCCCGTGTCAGTCCTTGAGCATGCCAGTACAGCCCAGGAGGGTGCTCTCGAGTCAGTCCCTGAGCATGCCAGTACAGCCCAGGAGGCCGCTCCCGTGTCAGTCCCTGAGCATGCCAGTACAGCCCAGGAGGGTACTCCTGAGTCAGTCCATGAGCACGCTGGTACAGCCCAGGAGGGTGCTCTCGAGTCATTCCCTGAGCATGCCAGTACAGCCCAGGAGGGTGCTCTCGAGTCAGTCCCTGAGCATGCCAGTACAGCCCAGGAGGCCGCTCCCGTGTCAGTCCCTGAGCATGCCAGTACAGCCCAGGAGGGTGCTCTCGAGTCAGTCCCTAAGCACACCAGTACAGCCCAGGAGGCCGCTCCCGTGTCAGTCCCTGAGCATGCCAGTACAGCCCAGGAGGGTGCTCTCGAGTCAGTCCCTAAGCACACCAATACAGCCCAGGAGGGTGCTCTCGAGTCAGTCCCTGAGCATGCCAGTGCTCCCAAGTGTTGCCACCTCTCTTTCTTTTGCCCAGTTTGGACGCCAGGAGTTGTCTGTTGGGGGAGGGTACTGTCAGGGTTCTGCCTTAGCAGCCTTGTCTGTGTTGTCTTTGTTTAATGTTTCTATGTTCATGTTGTGTCTTAATGCATCACATGGATCTGTCTGTTTTTGTGCTTGTCATGTGTTCCTCTTGTCCTGCCTCCTTGTTTGCTGTTACCATACCCCCTTGTTTAATCTGGTCTAGTCCTTGTTTCACTAATTGTGCTCACCTAATCCTCATGTGCTCTGGTCCCTTTATATTGTGCTACCTTCCCTCATGTCCTTGATGGTTAGTTGCATTTATGTGCATTTGTTTTGTTTGTGCAAGTCTCTAGCTCCTTGTCAAGTCAGTTCTAGATTTAGTGTCTCATTTTTTTCTAGCTTTGGATTTATTTTCAGTTTTTTTCTTTTTTCCAGAATTGTAGATTACGGCCCGGAAAGTACTGCATAATTAAAGTGAATTTACAGCATAAATTTCAGTAATTATAGTGTAACTTTAAGTAAGTAGGTATATTGTAAAAATATGTAAAATTGGGGGAATAAAGGGGTAACCATCAGGAAAATTAACAAATTATTTATACTGCAAAATTTTTTTAATTAAGGGGTAATTATCCGTATAGTTACAGGGTAAGTACGAATCTGGGGGGGGGGTTAGGTTTTTATTGTACAGGGTGAGTACAATAAAAACACATACACGATCTGATATCACTCTGGAACCTTTATTTAAAAATTGAAAAAAAAATTTCTTTTTCGTCCTTGTCACGGATGAATCTTTTAAAGGGAACTAACCCTTTAAAAGATAAGTGTTTGTACGAAAAATAACAATATTTAACATTTTTTAAACTGTAGACTATATCGCTTCCGACCAGCAGTCATCTGCGTATGCATGCAAGGGTTGATTTCACGCTTGACGTAACTTGAAGCGTGACGTGCGCGTGCCGAAAAACTCTGGTCATGCGGATGTCGGATGCTGTCGGTTTTGCTCACAACAGTATACAAACAATAACATAATATATGATAATAGCAATTAGAAACAAATAAGACTAAAAGACAAGATGCCAGTTCTCGCATATGTTTCAGATGAAATGCGCATGAGAACGTCATGAAAGCTTGAAGTGTCTCATGCACGCTCTGGTAACAGCTGTTTGCTTACTTTTTCTTTTAATAAATAAATACAAAATTTCAGAAGACATAGGATTCCTCTTAAGATCCATCAATGGAAATAATGAAAAAGAAAAAGAGGAACAAGAAAAGAAAAGAAAAGAAAAGAAAAGAAAAGAAAAGAAAAGAAAAGAAAAGAAAAGAAAAGAAAGGGACAAAATGTGCCTCTTTCTGTCAGGATGTTATCATTTGAAATGAAAAGTTTATTTAAAAAAAATGAATAAGAAGTGTCATAAATCTGTTTTGAAATAAGTTGTTTTTCAAATAAATATTTAAGAGTGATATCAGATTGTATTTGTGTTTTTATTGTACTTACCCCGTAACTACACGAAACAAGAGGAGAACAAGAGCCACTTTAATTTACAGCCCGCACATTCGTACTTACCCCGTAACTACATGAATAATGACCCCTTAATTAAAAAATACTCACAGTATAAATAATTTGTTAATTTTCCTAATAGTTACCCCTTTATTCCCCCAATATAACATATTATTTCCTTATACCTACAAGTACTTACTTAATAGTTACACTTTAATTACCGAAAGTTATGCTGTAAATTCGCTTTAATTATGCAGTACTTTCCGGGCCGTAATCTAAAGCGTTACCAGAAGTTCTTTGAAAAACATTTATGACCTTTGCTACATGTTTAGTCTTCATGCTCTGAGTATGGTTTCACTAATATAAACATACATTTGCATAACTCATGCATATTTGTCCATATACCGATGTTGGTTAGAGTATTAAAAACTTGAAAAAATATTAATTCAAAGTATATTTAGAACTGATAAAAATGTGCGATTAAGTTGCGATTAATCACTAGTTAACTCATGACAATCATGTGATTACTCGCGATTAAATATTCTAATCTATTGACAGCCCTAATGTATATTCATAATTGATTTGCCTTTTTAAAAATTGACAAAGCTGTTTGAGACACATTATCTAAATATGCTGTTTTTTCTTTCAGATTTTAGTAGAAGAAACACAAAAGCTCCCACACAACTGACTGATCGTTAGCGTTATGTAGTCTTAAACTCTGCTAGCTTTTCAAAGAGAACTTTAAAGATAAATACTTGATCTGTACTCACACATGACATGGAGATAAACACCAGGCGATGTGTGAGTGTGTCCGTGTACAGCACAGCTATATCTGCCTGCATCCTCTCTTCTGACTGACTGCAGCAGGAGTTCATTGTTTCCGTCTCTTCTCTCAGTTAATGGCTGTGAGTTTCTGGACCAGATGAATGTTGCTCTGTCAGTCAGAGTGCAGCTGCTTTTACATGTCAGACGGACTGAATCTCCCTCTGTCACTCTCTCAGGAGACTCCACCTGAAGATCTGAACACAACACACACATTATATCTAGTGCTGCTGTCATACACTGATTATTATTCAACATAATGCACAGAAGAAGAGATAAACCTCATCAAACTCACCTGTGACAGTAAGAGTCACTCCTGGTTTACCAAACCATTTGTCTTTATCAGTGATGAATCTGAAATAGTACTCGTGTGAATCCGTCAGTGTCACATGACTCAGTCTGACGGTGCAGTACTGCCGTTTATCTCCCAGATACTGAAGCCTCTGACTGTATTCAGGGTCCTCAGACATATCTGGAAACTCTCCATTATCTTTTTCCAGTGGGTTTGTCCAAAACACTTTCATGATCTGATGTCCATAAGGGTATGTATAAGAGCATCTCATTATCACTGTTGAGTCCTTTAGTGCACAGATGTGTAAAGAACTGTAACTCACACCCCACTCATAACTAGAAACCCCTGAAACACAGAATTCATCAAGAACATTTAGCAGCAGCATGTGTATAAAAATGCACTGGACCCACTTTATATTAGGTGGCCTTAACTACTATGTACAAAAATTGAAATTAATCATTTGATACAATGATCTTATTGTGTACATAGATGTTTTTACAGTTTACTTACATTTTACAAATACCTGCATGTAATTACATCTGTAAACAATTTCTGTAGTTACATTTGTACACTTACACTTACCTTACACCTAACCCTACCCTTAAACTTACCCATAAACCACACCTGTCCCTAACTCTACCACATCAATATCAGCAAAAGTGTATTGCAATACAATTTGAACTCAGTCAGTACATAGTACTTCTACATCTACTTCCTCTTGAGTGTTTCTGAAGTGTTGCATTGACTCACCGTGAATCATGAGCAGAACAATCAGAGGAAGAGGAGGAGCCATTCTGACTGACGTCACCATCAACACCTACAACAAATGTACAGTGGATTATTTTTTAATTTTAAGTCTTGTTGTTTCTGTCTCTATCCAAATGTGAAGACTGAGCACTTCGAAGTCCAGTCACAAAAGCCGAACTAAGGAACAGGGTTGCCAGGTCTGCACACAAAACCCATCCAATTGCTAATCAAAAGTAGCAGAATTGCAACCAAAATGCACCCAAATGCATGGAGCGGGAGTGAGTATATTGCTAAAATAAAGACAACTTCAATGCGTGGACTAAAGGCTACAAACAACCCACAGCAACAGTTTAAAAGTAGCCCAATTCGAGACTTGGCAAAACTGAACCGAGCATCATTAAATGATCCTAGAGCTGTGACAACTGACAGCAGACGTTTGTGAGGTGATTTTTAAATAGAGAAATTGAGGCAGAAAAGTTATTTTTATGACTTTTTATTGGATTTTGACATGCTTTAAAGCCTGTGATGACGGGAGACCAACTATTAGTTAACAGTTTATGTAACAGTTACACTATATACTGTATATATATAAACACACACACACACAAACCCAATTCCAAAAAAGTTGGGACACTGTACAAATTGTAAATAAAAACAGAATGCAATGATGTGGAAGTTTCAAATTTCAATATTTCATTCATAATACAACATAGATGACATATCAAATGTTTAAACTGAGAAAATGTACAATTTTAAGGGGAAAATAAGTTTTTTAATTTAATTGCATCAATACATCTCAAAAAAGTTGGGCCAAGGCCATGTTTACTGCTGTGTGTCATCCCCTCTTCTTTTTATAACAGTCTGCAAACGTCTGGGGACTGAGGAGACAAGTTGCTCAAGTTTCGGAATAGGAATGTTGTCCCATTCTTGTCTAATACAGGCTTCTAGTTGCTCAATTGTTTTAGTCATTGTTTCTTCTTTGTCGCATCTTCCTCTTTATGATGCGCCAAATGTTTTCTATGGGTGAAATATCTGGACTGCAGGCTGGCCATTTCAGTGCCCGGATCCTTCTTCTACGCAGCCATGATGTTGTAATTGATGCAGTATATGGTCTGGCATTGGCATGTTGGAAAATGCAAGGTCTTCCCTGAAAGAGACGATGTCTGGATGGGAGCGATTCAGGCCCTTCATAGATAAGACACATTTAAATTATGTTACTTTACTTAATTAAATTAAGTTGCGTCGAAATTAGATATGTTTGTGTTCAATCAGCCTAATATATTTAAAACTGAAGTTTACTTAATTAATTTGCATCAAAACTACATGAAATATTTGTTCTTTCATAACTAACTGGGCAGTGGATCTGTTGTTCCCAGCTTGCTTTGCAAGGGACTGTGCTAGGAGAGAAAATGCAGTCACTATGCAGCTCCTTATATACCCACAAGGCTGGGTAGAAATTGCGAATCCACAGACTCATGCTATTTTCTTACCATTGGCTCATTATTACAACTCGAAGGTGATTACCTCCCATTTGTCAGTTCGTTCTGACATAACGTTGATTGTGACTGACTGAAAGGGAACTTTAATCTGTAACCTATTATATTTCCAAGTAACCTTCCCAACACTGTGTGCCTTACTGTTCATGGACATACAGATGAAGTCACTAGCTCAACTACAGATTAACCCACTCTGTCTTGACTGTAGCTTTTTTACTGTGCTTTTTACTGTGCTTCACCAAATGTAGCATCCGTGACCTTATCTCACTCTTTCTTGTCAGTGTAAATTGAGCACCACCCGTTTTGAAAATACATAGAGAACAACCGAAGATATAAATAATCGGTAACACTTTATAATAACTACACGCTTTGAAGCATTAGTTAAGCATTAGTAAATAGTTAATTTGTCATTTATAAAGCATTAATAGACATTAATAGACATTTTATAAATACAGGTATAAATGCTTTGTTCTTGATTTATAAGCATATCTATAATATGTTTAATAATTGTATTTTCCAACTTTATAAATGATCAATTTATCATTCCTAAATTAAGTATTACATTATTTACAGAGCAGTTATTTAGTTGTCGTCAGTGGTTCATATGATCATTTAGAAAGTGTAAGTAAAGGGTTAATAAACTATTTATATTTACATTTATACATTGTATTATTTAGACATATAGTAATAGTTACTCAGTGTGTTAATAAATGCTCTATTAACATGTATTCCTACTGTAGTTCAGTATTAATTCAGGTAGTTATAAAACATTTAGTAGTTGTCAGCTAACCATTTATGTGAGCTCAACTAAAGTGAGGACTATTTATGCCTCGTAAGGCTTTTACAAAGACTCAGTTTTCTTCTGAACAGAAACTGCAGTTAAATGAAACCAAGCCTCTGCAATCTGTTATAAAAATACATTTATGCAAAGTGTAAACATTGCTGAATAAAAAATGTACCAGTGGATTACACTGGATTTCAGGAGTGGCAAATACAACAAATACAATTATTATAATAAAATAATAAAATATTTTGCAGTGTCAAAACAGTACTGACTTTAAAACATTAGAGTGACTATTACTATGTCTAAATAGTAAGATGTATAAATGTAAATTTAAATAGTTTATTAACCCTTTACTTACACTTTCTAAATGATCATATGAACCACTGATAACTCCTAAATAACGGGTTTGTAAATAATGTAATACTTAATTTAGAAATTATAAATTGATAATTTATTAAGTATGAAAATATAATTATTAAACACATTATATATATATATATATATATATATATATATATATATATATATATATATATATATATATATATAAATCAAGAATAAAGCTTTTATCGTTGTATTTAAACTGCCTATTAATGTCTATTAATGCTTTATTAATGCTTCATTAATGTGAGGTGATTTTTAACTTTTGAGGCAGAAAAGTTATTTTTATGACTTTTTATTGGATTTTCACATGCTTTAAAGCCTGTGATGACGGTAGACCAACTATTAGTTAACAGTTTATTTCTTATGTTAAATTTAACAGTTACACTATATACTGTATACACACACACACACACACACACACACACAAACCCAATTCCAAAAAAGTTGGGACACTGTACAAATTGCAGGGTTATTATAAAGTTTTACCAAATAATCTCTCGTAATTTGCTTAATGCACACAGAAATACATTTAAAATAATTTATTTATCTAAGACAATGCATGAGTTCAGAACTGTCCAACATCTTCCCCCGCCCCCTTTTAATTGACAGCAGGCTTCATTATATAGTTATCTGTTGTGTAAAATATTAAGTGGATTTATCAATTTGTCACAAAACCTATTTGCTCTATATGACTTTTGATTTTAAACTATATAATTACTGAGACACCGCCCTATGACAACTAGCCCCAACCAATCTCCCATGAATCCCTCTAGATATCTGACAGATTCAGAACATTTATAAAATCATACTCTTACCATTTCACCAACACTCGTGACCAGTGCCAGTCTAACAAATGATCAGGCTGGAACCAGAACGGGTGTTTTCACACTTAATGACACGTGATTAATACATATTTTAATATGAACTTATGCCACCTCAACTATAATGCAGACAAGGCAAAATAAGAGTTTTGGCTGACAAAGTTAAACTAAGCATAAACGTTAAACTGAGATTAACTTTACCACCATCTGTAAAGATGCAGATTAGATTTTTTCAAACTACATTTTATTGAATTAGCAAAATGCCCCCTGTGTTTAGGTTTGATTGTAGTAAAATGAATACAAAATACTTAAAATGAACACTTAAATAAATACAATTTAAATAAAATCTAAACCTTAACAAAAAGTAATCTTTGAGAATGTATAAATATAAATCCAAATCCACAACTTAACTCAAAAATAAGTATTTATGTAAAAAAAAGAAAAAAAAGAAGAAAAGACCTAGATAATATATAAGCCAATTGATATTGAATTATATAGGAATCATCTAGGTTACTAATGTAACCCCCGTTCCCTGAAGAAGGGAATGGAGACATTACATTGGAATAATGTCATGGGGTCTTATCTGGGAGCCCAATCACCTCCAAGTGGTAACTAAATGAGCCGATGGATATTGGGCCGTGAGTTTGCATGCCGATTCATACCCATGCGGACATACGGGTATAAATACTACCGGCATTATGGACCCCATGAGGTTACATTAGTAACCCTGACGTTCCCAATCAGTCAGTCAAGTTCGATGTTATGTCAGACTGATGTCATGGGGTGCCTATGGAAAGCGCCATAGTCACTGAACTGTATTACAAGTGTTGGAGATGCAGATGCCCTCAAAGATTCATAACCTACCAGCGCCCCATATAAGCCTAAGGACATAATCCTCCATACCAAAATGGATGAAAGGAACAGGCCTTACTCTGGGGACGTACATAGCTGCTGTTCCTATATCATGGCATTTCACAGGGAAGAGTACTTCAGATCTCAATTCCTGTTGTTTCTCAGTCATGACCAGTGTTGTTAATGTTGGGGAAACAAACCTAGTCCAATGGAGAGGGATAACGTGTATAGTCACATAACTGATTCTGAGTGCGCTAGAATGACATGCGGCAGTCGTCAAAATAGTTGAGGATGCAAATGCCCACCTCCCTAAGTGGGGGAAGATTAGTATCCGCAATCTAAAAATATGCACTAGTAAGGAAACTGCGCTAGCCATACTTCCATGCTTCGTACGATTGGTGCAAATGGGACAACAGTTGTACCCGCAGGAAGGGCACTGGAGCACAACCCGGGAAGTGGCCTGAAGGAGACCAAAGTGTCCCGAAGTAGAGGCTTACCTGGCTCCGTGGGTCCCCCGAGGGACTGGGTAGGGAGGCATAAGGAGGGAGTGTATCCTTGAAACAGAGACTCCCTGCCTGTGGCGAATCAAAGGGTGGCTGAGAGTGAGGAAGAAGAGCATCACTTGCTGTCAGCACAGACTCAGTATGGCACAGAGGTTGAGGAAACTGCTCTTTTATTGAGAATATGGGTACCGCTGGCCCTAAGACCAGTGGTGGAAGAGATTCTCCAACTGTCCCTCCTCTAGGGGAAGGAGTGGTGTGGTCACCATCTCCTGGCTCAGAGTTGCTCCCTCCATCTCTGGGCCACCCGTCTCAGGGTTATGTGGTCTGGAAGGGCTGTCCCCTTCCTGCAGGAGGCTCAACGAGGTGGACGGGATGACTCTGATGATGAGCAGGCTGAGGGACAGCCTGTGGGGGGCTTGGTGGCGGTGTCACACTGGGTCAGGGTGTGCTATATTGCTCAGACTGCTTCTGGACTGGCGAGAATTGCTGGGCGAATTCCTCAACAGTGTCACCCAAGCGGCATTGGTTTGATATGTTATATGTATCAATATATATCCATTCCTGGTCAATGCATATATTGCAGTATATTGAAAAATATAAGCACAAGTTTCCCATATATGGAAATATATGATGTAATAAAATATAATACACAACTGGTATGTTATTGATGCAACATCTGAACATTAAACATGCAGTTTGAACAGATGCAGATAATAAGAATAATTCAATTTTTACTTTTAAAAATGTAACTTAAGCTATAAACAGACAAATTATCTTTTAACGTTTTTCATCTTGGAAACGATGCAGTGAGAACAGAGGTTTATAACCACAAGTTGTTTTCTCTTGAAGACGAACTCTTTATCTTCCTCTTTTCAAGTAGGATACATTTTACCCTCACTTGTGGTTTCAAAACCAGCTTTGATTAAAACTATTCAAAGAAAACTTTTTGTAATATAAGACAAAACCTCATCATAAAATGGACAGGACAAATGTATTGAATTTAAAAAAATAATAATAAAAAAATACTGTTATTACTGTAAGTTGTAATTTTACTGTAATAATGGCCTGATTTTTTTTCTTGTTTTCTATTATGGAACAAAAAATATGTAAATATACTGCAAAATATTAAGCAATATATTACATAATACCTCAATGCATAAGAATAAGCCAAACAGAGAAAGAAAGAAAGAAAGAAAGAAAGAAAGAAAGAAAGAAAGAAAGAAAGAAAGAAAGAAAGAAAGAAAGAAAGAAAGAAAGAAAGAAAGAAAAAGATGAAGTGAAAAGAGTCGAGGACATGCAAAGTTCTTCACATTTTTTAAGACGTGTTATTTTCACACGCAGTGGAACTTTTTATTTCTTCAGACAGGACGGTTCACGGAGTTCCTGCCAAAGCGAACAAATGCAACCGTGGTCAGTTTTTCAGAGTTTGATGGGACTTCATAAGATTATCTTTAGTAAAACCCTTAGTCTCACTTCCTCTTTTGTGTGTTGATAAGAGGCCTGCGAACTGCATTAAACTTTTATTCAAATCCTGACCTCACAGAAGCTGTATCCTGTACAATACAGTCACTCACGTTTCCTTGTTCCACAAAGCCTTAAGAGAATCACAACATTACCATTACGTCACCTTCTTAAAATAATTGCCTAAGTCATTTTTTGACAAAAATTATTTTTTTGCTTAAGTCATCTCCTCATGATGCTGGCCACCTCTGGTAAAATCCTCCACATCCTCAGTTGAATAGATCATACAATTCTACCCCTGTAGTATAATGGCCTATGTCAAGTGTGTGACTTAGGCCGTTTTATTTTTTATTTTTGAGGAGACACGCTGGAGACGAGGAGACTCACTGGAGATGAAGACGAGGAGACACGCTGGAGATGAAGACGAGGAGACACACTGGAGATGAAGACGAGGAGACACACTGGAGATGAAGACAAGGAGACACACTGGAGATGGAGACGAGGAGACTCACTGGAGATGAAGACGAGGAGACACACTGGAGATGAGGAGACACACTGGAGACGAAGACGAGGAGACACACTTGAGACGAGGAGACACACTGAAGAGGAGGAGACACACTGGAGACGAGGAGACTCACTGGAGATGAGAAGACTCACTGGAGACGAGGAGACACACTGGAGACGAGGAGACACACTGGAGACGAGGAGACACACTGGAGACGAGGAGACTCACTGAAGACGAGGAGACACACTGGAGACGAGGAGACACACTGGAGACGAGGAGACACATTGGAGACGAGGAGACACACTGGAGACGAAGAGGAGGAGACACACTGGAGACGAGGAGACACACTGAAGAGGAGGAGACACACTGGAGATGAGGAGACACACTGGAGACGAGGAGACTCACTGGAGACGAGGAGACACACTGGAGACGAGGAGACTCACTGGAGACGAGGAGACACACTGGAGACGAGGAGACTCACTGGAGACGAGGAGACACACTGGAGACGAGGAGACTCACTGGAGATGAGGAGACACACTGGAGACGAGGAGACTCACTGGAGACGAGGAGACACACTGGAGACGAGGAGACACACTGGAGACGAGGAGACACACTGGAGACGAGGAGACTCACTGGAGACGAGGAGACACACTGAAGACGAGGAGACACACTGGAGACGAGGAGACACACTGGAGACGAGGAGACACACTGGAGACGAGGAGACACACTGGAGACGAGGAGACTCACTGGAGACGAGGAGACATACTGGAGATGAGGAGACTCACTGGAGATGAGGAGACACACTGGAGACGAGGAGACACACTGGAGACGAGGAGACACACTGGAGACGAGGAGACACACTGGAGACGAGGAGACACACTGGAGACGAGGAGACTCACTGGAGACGAGGAGACATACTGGAGACGAGGAGACTCACTGGAGATGAGGAGACTCACTGGAGATGAGGAGACACACTGGAGATGAGGAGACACACTGGAGACGAGGAGACACACTGGAGACGAGGAGACTCACTGGAGATGAGGAGACTCACTGGAGATGAGGAGACACACTGGAGATGAGGAGACACACTGGAGACGAGGAGACACACTGGAGACGAGGAGACACATTGGAGACGAGGAGACACACTGGAGACGAGGAGACACACTGAAGACGAAGGGAACAGGAGTGAAGCCCCACGCACACAGTCTGGTCTCATTTGTAATAGGACTTTCCTGATTACTTACCTCAAGGTCTTCCATTGTGCTAAAGTGCTAGCAGTGATGAGGTGATGATGAAGTGCAGGTGTGTGTGTGATCAGCAGAATCAGTGCATCATGCTTATGGAGTCTGGCGTGTTTGTGACACTTAATTTGCGGTCGTCTGATATCTCTCAATAGACTTCTGGGGTCTCATTTATAAAGCGTGTGTACGCACAAAACGGGTCTGGTAACGTACGTACGCCAGTTCCCACGCAAAGGTTGTGATCTATAAAAAACAAACTTGACGGGAGAATGTGCGCACCTTTAAGCAAACTTTGAGCTGTGCGTACACACATTCTGGAGACAAAGGGAATTGGTGACACAGATGGTGAAGTCGTGAACTGAAGTTAGATTGTAGATAATAAATGTGAGATTATAATAATTAATAATGACATTTCATTTTCACTCCATTTCATACGTTATATCCACATTGTCATGAATTAAATCCAACAGTGTTATTTGTGCTGATTGTTTTAGGTTATATATATATCTAGTAAAATCCAAACGTAATTCAACATTTATTAAAATAATATACCGCTGCCTTACAGTCACATCGTCCACAACAGGAGCGCAGGAGGAGATGGCGTGACTACATGTGATAGAGAATAGCAGGAAATACCCTTTTATTAGAGAACTACACAACACAATGTGGAAACTAAATATTTATCTTAATGTACATATATCATAAAAAGTCAAAGTCTGCAAATACATTCATGAAGCACAATCGCTTCATCATCGGTCCTAGCCTACTATTACATTACAAAACCGTCATGAAGAAGCATGTGTTCACTATAACATTTTCGTCTTCAATTTTTGACTACAAATTAATAACAAGATGACAACATCTTGATATGGGTCTGGCTTATCAGGCTAGTAAACAAGTAAGCTTTACTCAAACACTTAATTATTAGTCAACGACTGACTTTTAGCTTTACAGTGACAGATTTTGAGTAGTTAACACTGTACACACATCTGCAGAAATATCCGTCCCTCCCTCAACAAGAGAACATTATTACTGGAACTGAAGAGCAGTGATGATCTTTTCTCTGAGCTGAAGATGAATGATTGACAGGTGAGGATCATCAGGGTTAGTGTCAGTCGCTGGAGATGTGACCTCTGGAGGAAGTTTGAGGGATTGATTTGAGGAATGGGTGATATCAAACCTTTTTAATTTGATATGATACTCATAGCAATACGTTTTGTTACAATTTTAACAATGCCAATGTTCAAAAAATCATTACACATCCACATACTGGCCAGTAATAACAAATGTATTGCAAAAGCAAATATGAGCAAAAATGTGTGTGTGTGTGTGTGTGTGTGTGTGTGTGTGTGTGTGTGTGTGTGTGTGTGTGTGTGTGTGTGTGTGTGTGTGTGTGTGTCTGTGTGTGTGTGCGCGCTTGTTTTTGTAAACTATCAGGGGACAAATGTGTATAATGCCATGGGTATGACACAGGTATTACAGGAGAGGGTGAAATATGAGGACATTACCCATGGCCCCACTTTACAAAAGGCTTATAAATCACACAGGAGGAGTTTTTATGAGAAAGTAAAAATGCAGAATGTTTCCTGTGATGGGTAGGTTTAGGGGTAGTGTGTGTGTGTGTGTGTGTGTGTGTGTGTGTGTGTGTGTGTTTTGGGTAGGTTTAGGGGTAGGGGCAGGCTAGGGGGATAGAAAATACGGTTTGTACAGTACAAAATCCATTACGCCTATGGAATGTACCCACATTTCACAAAAACAAACGTGTGTGTGTGTGTGTGTGTATGTGTGTGTGTGTGTGTGTGTGTGTGTGTGTGTGGCTATAGCTGATAATATTGAGCACTTTGAGAGCAAAACAAACAACACATTTTCTTTTTTGAATGTGCACATTTTGTTCAGTTTTATCAGAATGTAAGCATCAATCATGATTTAAAAGCAGGAAAATGTTGTAAATGAAAGCGCTTGTTTCCACCAATGATCATCACTTTAGGTGTGTTTTGGTCTGCTGACAAAATTTTAACATTTATATTTGCACAATTACAATTCACCAGCATTTAACTGTCAATCATCAGTGGCTCCGCCCACAGAGCTCAGGATTGGTCCCTTTGTGCTCCGCCTCTTACTGCAGCCTCTTCCTGTTGATCAGAACACACAATAAGATGAAGAAAGACATTATAAACTTCAGGAGGTCTGGGATCAACGGTCTGTGGGAAAGAGAGCGAGAGATCGGTCATGTGATCATCTGTGATGGAGGATCTGACGCTGGCGTCTCACTTACTGCGAGTGTGTCGTACAGGTCAGAGGTCGTGGACTTGAGCTCAAGAGCTGTATATGTGTCTTCAGTGGGGTCAGAGGTCTACAGGAGAGAAGCAGACATTGTGAGTTCATGTTTTAAATGTTGACTGTAATGTTTAGAGGATGTTGATCAGTTTTTCTGGATCTAGAACTGAAGAATCAGGTGTTTGGACACGAGACTCGTGTGTCTTATACTCTTAATATCTCTGCACGGCTCATAGCGGCTTTAGGAAACATCTCTGCATGCAGGAAAACACTGTGAATAATTGTGATCATCTCACCTCCTTCACGGCAGATCTTCTTTTCATCCGTTTAGTAAGACTGTCAGAAGAAATCGCACATTTAAAAGATATATACACCAGAGGTCATGTTAGCCTAAAATCTTCTATCATCGACAGTGTAGCATGACAGATAGCCTTCAGACTTTCTGAGGATGATTTTTTGTAGCTTGTAACTGTAATTCCCACCCTGTCCAGTTGGTGGTGAGTGCAAGTTCAGTCTCCAGAATAAAGTTTGACTGCACACAGTTCAAGTCCATTATATAATAATAAGTGGAGCTGGTAATGTTTTTGGAGTTGTTTAATCCTCCTCTGCTGAGATCTTCAGAGATTTATACAACAGTTATTTGTGGTTCTCAAATCTGATATGCACATATATGAGTTATAGATGCTATTGGAAATACTTATTTTATTTATAATTATATTAGAATAGACTGACTTGTAGGGGTGTGAGAAGGCACTTAGCTCTCGAGAACGAAACTGAAGTTTTTTTAAAAAGAAAAAATATTTCATCCCATGGGTGCGCAGTGACATCCACGGAGTGCACATTTGTCCCGTTTTGGCTTATTTTGCCACATGTCCTGCCTCCAGCCCCAAGCCATTGGCTCGCTCCATGGGGTTCTTTACCCAGGTCGGCCTCCAGGGTCGCGGCGAATCTGACAGTGGTTGGAAGGAGAGGTGGACGAGGGGTTGGAAGTCGAGCTTAGTCATTTTGTGACATGTTGTGACAGTTTGTCTGGTGCCTCAGAAATGTCGGCGCTATCCTCTCCTCTCCAGCAGCTGGAATGAGTTATCGGTTGCCATAGCATCTCTCAACAGCCACCAGGACTTATACGGTTTTATAAAAGCTACTTATTTGTTGTAAAGTGTAATAATCATCTCAGAAAAATAAATTCTTCTGTCAGGCGCAGTTGAAGTAAAAAATGCTTTGGACAAATGCTGTCAAGATGAGACAGTGTAGCCAGGCTATGTCTGTGTCACTTTTCCAACATTATCCTCATTACTTATTACGAAATAAAAAGTTTACCCCTCAGAAAAAATGACTTTCCTCTGAACATTATAGCATGGTTTGTGTGGCGCGCGTCGCACACTCTTCAGTAGTGAAGGCTCGTGCTGTATAGCATGTCATATCAACGCACACTCAAAAGTAATCGAGTAGTACATGGTGACATTTTTTATGAAAAGGTTTATCCCACCCCTCTCATCAAACCGATTACAATTTCATTCGGTTTGGCATTTTTATTCCGATTGAGGTGTTTATAAGGAGCATATTTATTCGGATTTACAGCTCTCCATGAAAACCCACCTATTATTTGGGTAGCAAAATATAGTTTTCTGCCTTATATAAAAAAAATATAGTTTTAATTCTGCCTTCGGCAGAATTCAGATGAGCCAGATGATTCATTTTAATACATTTTTAGATTAATCTAGATTAATTCCAAAAGTAATCTATGCCCACCTCTAATATATATATATATATATATATATATATATATATATATATATATATATATATATATATATATATATATATATATATATATATATATATATATATATATATTAGGGATGTCAACGTTAACGTGTTAACGCATGAGATTAATTAAAAGACGTTAACGCGTTAAAATAATTTAATGCAATAAACGCAAATAAATTACAGAAGTACGTGAAGCTGCAACATTAAAATGATTTGCATCACACAGTCGATCATAGAAGTCCGGAGTTTATCAATCACACTGAGCATCTGCACCTGTAACCCAGGTAGAAGGACATTTCCATTCTAACTATTTAACCTGATTCTCTGTTTGTGAGTTTAAGCATTGGGAAAGTTCAGTGATCCAGTAAACTAATTCATCCAAACAGTGCTAATGTAAAGCCAGGCTGATACATCAGAGAGAATAGACTGCACGTTTTAGTGATTTGTTCACTCCAGCGTTTGCTTTGCTTTAAAACACGAGCTCTGACGCATTCTGCGATTGTTTCTGAAGAGCGCAATTGTGGTGTCGTAGGCTACAGTAATCGCCTGAGAATCTGTTTGTGGCAAGGGGGGCGTGGTTTAGTGAGGTCTGCAGCGGGAGAGAGAGCCGCGGGACAAGCGGTAAGTGAGTGGGTTGGATGCAGATTAATAACACCTGTATCTTGTTCCAGTAATGGCCGTGGAGAGAGGATAAAATCGTTTATTCCAGCGCATGTGCAGACAGAGTTGCCAAGTTTTTACAACAAAACCCGCCAACTACTAGCCCAAAACAATAGCTTCTCGGGGGGTTCTCTGGAAGAAAAAAATGGCGTTTGGGGGTAAAATTTGTGTTATTTTGGCATGGTTGCCTGCTAAAATTCGCACTCATGGGTCTATATATCACATAATAGTCGCTTCAACCCGTGGGGAAAAAAACGCGGACATGGCAACACAGTGCAGTTGAGCTCAGTTGACATCGCTTCGTTGCTCTGATTGGTTGTAGGTCTGTCCAATCGAGGTCTTTCCTAGTTCGGTTGAAACACGCCCCATAATCACAGCCCAATGGAGCAGTTTCAGACTCATTTTCTGACTAGAATTGAGTATGACCACGTCAGGCTAAGTCAAAGCGGTTGATTTAGGAGTTCTTTTGGCGTCTCCGTGTGGTTCTGCTCAGTATCACAGCTTGAGAGGTCTATATTTAAAGGCCCTTTTTACATAACGTCTAAAAAACAATCACGTTGTTGTTGCTCTCTACACATACTATACACTATGATGAATTCTGTAAAGGTTTTGGTGATTAGGTGTGTAAAAATGTATTATATAATAGAATTATATGGACTCCTTATATAAACTCATTTTATTTGGTTATTTGGTTTCCTTTTGGAGTCTCCAATGATCCTTGAAGGTTGCAGAAAATACAGTTGGCTTTCGAAAGGGAACTCGAGCTGCGTCAGCTTGACGCTACGGGGAACGCCTCCAGTGTGACCGGTGTCTGAGCTACTATCGAATCACAGCAATCCTATTGACCGGCGACAGCCTATGATGTCATCAAGGTGCGACCAGGAAGTATATACCGGTCACACTGGAGGCGTTCCCCGTAGCGTCAAGCTGACGCAGCGTCTCGTTCCCTGTTCTCAGGAAACTAAGGTTACAGTCGTAACCGGGGACGTTTTGTGTAATGTTTACTTTAGTTATAGCAAATTATGACAAAACGAATGTGTTTAATAAGATAAATGGCGGCCGTTTAATTTCATAATAAGCATGTGATTAATCACAATTAATCACACAAAACATGTGCGATTAATCACGATTCAGAAATAATCTATTGACAGCCCTAATATATATATATATATATATATTTAATGTTGCAACATTTTAGAAGTACATACATAAGTACATTTTTGAAAGGAACTTCTTACCAAATGTACATTACAAACGCTCCTGATGCTCCACCAAGTAAAACACCAACACCGACACCAACACCAACCACTACAGATGAGAAACATCTGACTGCTGAAATACAGACAAAAACACACACCAAATTAGTGGGCCAATAAACAATATCATATCAAATCGCTATAAAATTGATGTGCTAGCTCTGTATATTTTTACTCAATATGGGTTAATCAGCCAATCACCTCACAGAAATAAAAGCATCAACAGCCAGTCAGCCTACAGCTTTTAGCTTGCATGTCAAAGTACACGCCTATTTCCTAGTGCTCATTATACGCAGATTTGCCAGACTGGGTGGTTTTGAATTTGATTGTGCAGGTAAAAACGGGTGTGGGCAGGTGGACAAAATTTGGGCTGGCTGATTTTACAGTCTAATTGGTTAATAAACAAAACTAAAGTGTGCATGTGAACCATAAAACCAGTCATCATGACGTTACGAAACACAGGAGTCCACACAGGAGCCCATGCAGAGTCAGCTGGCACTCATTCATGACTGACTGGTTTTTAGAACACTAACTTGTAGCTGTGTATTCAAATTATAGCTATACCAAAGTAGCATTTTATTTTTTAAAGCACATTTAAAACAGTGACAGCGGACCAAAGTGCTGTACAATCTATCACTTTTTACAGTAAAGAACAAAAACTGAGAGGACAGAAAAAGAGAAAAAGGAGAAAATCTAATCTAATAAAATACATCAAACTGACAAAAAGAAACAAACTAATAAAATTACATTGATTCAAAAGCAAGAGAAAAAAAGATGTGTCTTTAGTGCAGATTTAAAACTTTTAACATTGGAAGAGAGCCTAATGTGGACCATCAGATCATTCCTCAGCCGTGGGGCAGGAACAGAAAAGACACAGACTCCTTTTAACTTAAAAAAAAATGTGACCGCTTCCGCGACTCAGTCAGTATCAGCCTGTCGAAAGACCTTATGGTTCTAGAGCAGTGGTCAGCAACTGGCGGCCCGCCAGTGATAATATCTGGCCCGTGCCCGCATCTGCTGAATCTGGCAGATTGTTTAGATAGCGTCTGGTTCCTAAATATATCTGTCAGTATAACAGAGGCGAGCTAATGAGAACTGTGCAAGTAAACTCCCGTCATTTCAAGAGACCCTCGCTTCATCTAGTGGCCAATGGGAAAAAATGCAGCGTTTAGCCTCATCGTTAGAGCGTCAGACTCCTGTGCAGAAATGACCCGAGTTCGAAACCCTCTCAAAGCGGGCGGTGCGAATCTAGTTATATCAACATTCAATCAATTTGGTCTTTAGTGATTTTGCCTTCAAAAAATACAGCAATGTTTTAGCTACAATTTTTTATTTTGGGATAAATTGAGATCTTTCAATTTGAAAAGTTCTGAAAGACATTCAAGAGTCTGTGGAATAGGTCGCTAGAAACGCCTCTAACAGAGCTGTCATGAAATGTCTGGTATGATGATTAAACGAGCAGTGAAATATTGAAACGTTTGCCTATATCGCGGGGCATCAGCACCAACATGTGACCAATAATAACTCAAATTCAGCTTCCTTTTTATCAAAAAATATTGACAAGAACCAGCAAAAAAAGGTGCCATGCTTTGTCTCGTGGTGCCGTCTGATATTATACTCTTTGTGACAACTTCGTTGCAGATTAGACACACCAGCTTTGCATTCACAAAACCAGGTAGGATGCATGCACAGATGTCTTCCCATTCTTCTTTGTATGCCGAGTTTTCGCTGTTAACTTTCCTCTTTAGGCTCTTTGATAGTGCTATCTTAAATGTTAACATCACTCTGCACTCGATGTAATAATCGTTTAGCCTACCTCCATCACACAAACTATAAAAAAAAATGCAGTCAGTGTTTTCCTTGACACTGGTGCTGGGTTGTCACTCATGAGTGAGGCCTTTTGTCAACACATCCCTGCATTGAAACTTTGTCCTTACTGAAATGTTTCCAGGTGGCACTCAACTAACAGGACAACAGTTTACATTTTAGAACATTTTAGGCTCATTAACTGTCACATTACGTCTTGGGTCACATATATTCAGTTTGAACATGTATGTTGTAAGAGACAGGATGCTTTTCTTGGGTAAGACTAGGGATGGTGCAGGCGTGTGCAGCAGGTGTCGCAGCGCTGTTTTCTGAATGAGAAGAAAGGACAGAAGGCAGTGACAGCACCGGGAGATTTTCCAGACTTCTAAAAGGACCAAATCTGAGGTGTGGCCATATTTTAGCTTTTACTAAAGTCCTGATGGAAAATGAATCGCTTTGGTCATCCTGTCTGCAGTAGAACAGGCCAAAAGAATGTCGCTGTAATAGAGCGACATGTTGTTCTCATTATGTTATGACTTTACTTGTTGGGGCACATTAATATTTTATTACTTCAAAATTAATCCAAAACCCATAACCACAATTACATATTACTTAATCAGTTACTTAATAGTCATGTGCCCCAACAAGTAAAGTCATAACATAATGATACCTTTATAAATCATTAGCTAATGATTAATTAAAGCAATGATGGGTTTGACCCCTTGTGGTAATTAACACATTAATTTAAATTATTGGTTAATATAATAACTAGCTAATAACAATTTAATGATTATGTATTGTTTTCGTGATAACTTTTATGGACATTTCGCCCAGCCTAGCAAATGTTTAACAGGGCTAGATAAGACAAACATACTGACTTTATGTGATTAAAATAAAGAATATGATTAATAAAACTCACACATGACGTTTAGAGTCACAGCATCAGAGTATTTCTCTCCATGTTCATTGATGGACTTGCACTTGTATTCTCCACTGTCATCAGAGCTGATGTTTGAGATGCTGTAGATTCTTCCAGATCCTACAATCGTTCCTCCTTTAAACCAGCTGAAGTTCAGAGCAGGAGGGTTTGAATCACTGCTGCAGTTAAGAGTCACTGAATCTCCCTCCACTATTACACCAGATGGACTGATGGACACTGAGACACTCCTGGGTGGGTCTAATAATAATTATCAGATTATTTAAGATTTATTAAAGTTTTTATAATTACTAATATGATTGGACATGTTTAAAACAGTGAATTAGCATCTTTTGTTTTATAATAAACTCACACATGACGTTCAGAGTCACATTATTAGAGTATTTCTCTCCATGTTCATTGATGGACTTGCACTTGTATTCTCCACTGTCATCAGAGCTGATGTTTAAGATGCTGTAGATTCTTCCAGATCCTACAAACGTTCCTCCTTTAAACCAGCTGAAGTTCAGAGCAGGAGGGTTTGAATCACTGCTGCAGCTCAGAGTCACTGAATCTCCCTCCACTATTACACCAGATGGACTGATGGACACTGAGACACTCCTGGGTGGGTCTACACACACACAAACAAATAAAACATTAACAAATTAAATTGACATCTCACACTTGGTTGAGACTTATGAATCATAGATTTAGGAATAATTATTTCAGCAAACGACTGATGGAGATCACAGGATTCACTGGAGGATCTACAGATGTCCGGTAAAATTATTAATCAGTGCCGGCTGGTGGAAAATGGTCTAGATAGGTGTTGTGTTTTGTAGATCATTGTAAGACTGAGTATGATTGCTAGAGGGCAGTAAAAGCTAGAGCGGTGATGTAGAAGTTCAGTTGTTGAGCTGCTGATGCCCTGTTTTCCTCAGAGTTTCCCAACTCATTTGTGGCGGCCCACCACAGAATCAATACCGTCCACCACATATTGCATTTCGTCATTAATTTTTTAATATTATTTAAAAGACGCATGGATATTCTTTCAGCTTCTTTTCCTTAGCTCTCCCTCCGCCTCTCGGGCATCTCTTACACACACACACACACACACACACACACACACACACACACACACACACACAGGAAACATGCTGCATTTTTACTTTCTCAAAAAAACATAATTTAGTATGTTTTTAGGGCCATTTGAATGATGAGGACATTTGATATGTCCTCATAAACCACATTTATAGTGTAATACCAGTGTAATACCCATGTAGTTATACAAATTTGTGTCCTCATAAACCACATAAACAGGCTCACACACACACACACACACACACACACACACACACACACACACACAAACACACAGGTTTTGCGAAATCTCAGACAAATGCCCGAGATCATAGTCAAATCTGTGCTTGTGGTCATTTTAATATTTGTCACAAATCTGTCACAGGTCATTTTAATATTTACTCTCCTTACCAGTGACTGACTTTGCACAACTTTTTTCTATTAACTTGCACTAATATTTCAGTGAAAATATCTTGATTAATCTGGTAAATTGGACTGTTACGTTTTACAGTATATTACTGTTTTTCCTTGATTTAACGGTAATCTACTGGCAGCTCTGGTTCCAGTAAAGTGCCGTTTTTTTACAGTACTTTTCCGTAAATGAATTTACAGTTTCTTACTGTTAATTTACGGTTCCCACTGTGGGTTTTTTCATCTAACCCCTTTAACCCTTTTAACCCCACAGCAAAATCTTCAGTTTTAAATGAACACTGAAAAGTGTACACACTACAGAGTGTTAGAGTAATTGAAGCATTGAGGAAGTTCATGAGATAATTAAGAGATGAATTAAGTGATAACTGAGAACACCTGTTAACAAGAATCACTGAAGGACAGAGAAACACAAGAACTACAACTGACTTCAGCCACAGCTTTAGATGAAATCAACTGAAGATAAAAGAAGACATTAAATCTCTGAAGATCTCAGCAGAGGATTAAACAACTCCACAAACAGCATTACCAGCTTCACATATTACTAACCAGACTGACTTTATTTCTGTCAGACAACTACAGAAGCTCTTATTGGGAATTATCAGATCTTTAGGTGTTGATGTTTAATAGAAAATATTTGGTCACCCTTATCGTGATCAGTGTTTGCTTCAGTTGGGCTCTTGGCCCTTGACTTTGTAATGATAGTCTTTCTTTGTCTGCTATAACTGTGTGTTTCTTAAACACATTTATTGTAGCAAAAAAGCCAAGAAAAAAAATATGGTCAGAAGTTATTGACTATGCTTTGCTATAATTGTAATAGGATGTTTAGCTTGTTAATCTTGTCCAGTGTTTCTTCCCCAAACAAACCCATTCTTTTAAAAACACATACATTTATTCTTAATTTATGTTATTAAACTGGGACCCTTCTGAAATTATCAACCACTGATTAGGAATTAGTTATGAATGATTAATAAAGTCACGATTTTAACAAATTGTTTGCTCTCTGCTGTCATTTAGACTCGCATAGAGATGAAGAATCAGCATATGAATCTCAACAATGGTGACAATCAATAAAAAAAAAACGAACAGATCAACTCTGAACATCACAAAACACTACTCAAAGTCAACACAACATCAGCAGCAAAAATAAAGGCAAATAATAAGAATTAAAGAAAATAACCAGGCTATTCAGCAGCATAATTTATTCGTGCCGCAATGCATGCTGGGAGTTTTGAGTGTCACCACGGCTGAGATTCATACGCCGATTCTTGATGTCTATGTGAGTCAGATTGATTCAGATGTTTTGACCACAAGCGTTCCCATGCTCTTCAAATTATCTGGTTGTTGCAATACTGATGTCATAAAATTATAGGGTTCAAATTTGACAAAAAATTAGGCATCAGCTATATGTTTATAGATAAGACTAGTAAATTATTAGTGTATTAAACCATTATTAAATAGTCAACATAACCAACTCATGGTTTTTTCTCAGCTTTGCTTGCTATAACACATGTATTGAAAACACACCGTTACAGCAGCGAGAGAAAAACTAATGTTATTGTGTCAATGTTCAAGAGCCCAACTAAAGCAAACACTGATCACCATAATGGTAACGTCAGAAGAAACAATAAAACATCTGATAATTCTCAATAAGAGCTTCTGTAGTCGTCTGAGAGAAATAAAGTCAGTCTGGTTAGTAATGTGTGAAGCTGGTAATGCTGTTTGTGGAGTTGTTTAATCCTCTGATGAGATCTTCAGAGATTTAATGTCTTCTTTTATCTTCAGTTGATGAAATCATGTTTCTCTTTCCTTCAGTGATAACAGCAGGTGTTCATCAGTGTCTGAATTCACTCTCTTCTTTCCTCTCTCTCTGTCGAGTGGTCTATATCAGTGAACTAGTGTAGGGAATAGTGAATAAGGGGATAGGGAGTGATTTTGAACACAGCCTCTGAGTGTCGACTTTAAGCGTGTTAATTCACAGTATATTACTGTTGGCTATTTTCTCGAAAATGACAATATTACCCAGAATGCATTGTTTTCTACAGTATATTACTGTTTTAATGGAAAACAGCATTTTACTGTCAAAATGTGGCCGTTTTTTTACAGCATTTTTTTACAGTGCATATATCAGGAATATTGCTAGACATATGATTGAGTTTTTCAGGTGTAATATAAACCCTTGTCAACCATTTATACTGTAATAATTTAAGCCGCGTGTTTATGATTTGTTTTTGCGCCTTTAAACATGCTTCAGTCCATTCAAAATCCTATATTTCTTCTTGAATGTCTTTCCTCCATGCGTTTAATTTGTCTACAGCAGACTCTTTACACTGTAAAAAAATGCTGTAAAAAAACGGCCACATTTTGACAGTAAAATGCTGTTTTCCATTAAAACAGTAATATACTGTAGAAAACAATGCATTCTGGGTAATATTTGTCATTTTTGAGAAAATAGCCAACAGTAATATACTGTGAATTAACACGCTTAAAGTCGACACTCAGAGGCTGTGTTCAAAATCACTCCCTATCCCCTTATTCACTATTCCCTACACTAGTTCACTGATATAGACCACTCGACAGAGAGAGAGGAAAGAAGAGAGTGAATTCAGACACTGATGAACACCTGCTGTTATCACTGAAGGAAAGAGAAACATGATTTCATCAACTGAAGATAAAAGAAGACATTAAATCTCTGAAGATCGCGAAGGAGGATTAAACAACTCCACAAACAGCATTACCAGCTTCACACATTACTAACCAGACTGACTTTATTTCTGTCAGACGACTACAGAAGCTCTTATTGAGAATGAACAGATGATGTTTTATTGTTTCTTCTGACGTTACCATTATGGTGATCATTGTTTGCTTTAGTTGGGCTCTTGAACATTGACACAATAACATTAGTTTTTCTCTCGCTGCTGTAACGGTGTGTTTTCAATACATGTGTTATAGCAAGCAAAGCTGAGACAAAACCATGAGTTGGTTATGTTGACTATTTAATAATAGTTTAATTCACTAATAATTTACTAGTCTTATCTATAAACATATAGTTCACGCTTAATTTTTTGCAAAACTTGAACCCTACAATTTTATAACATCATTGTTGCAACAACCAGATAATTTGAAGAGCATGGGAACAGCTTATGGTCAAAACATCTGAACCAATCTGACTCACATAGACATCAAGAATCGGCGTATGAATCTCAGCCGTGGTGACACTCAAAACTCCCAGCATGCTTTGCGGCACGAATAAATTATGCTGCTGAATAGCCTGGTTATTTTCTTTAATTCTTATTATTTGCCTTTATTTTTGCTGCTGTTGTTGTGTTGACTTTGAGTAGTGTTTTGTGATGTTCAGAGTTGATCTGTTCGTTTTTTTTATTGATTGTCACCATTGTTGAGATTCATATGCTGATTCTTCATCTCTATGTGAGTCTAAATGACAACAGAGAGCAAACTAATTTTTGAAATCATGACTTTATAAATTATAACTAATTCCTAATCAGTGGTTGATAATTTCAGAAGTGTCCCAGTTTAATAATATAAAATAAGAGTAAATGTATGCGTTTTTAAAAGAATGGGTTTGTTTGGGGAAGAAACACTGGACAAGATTAACAAGCTAAACATCCTATTACAATTATAGCAAAACATAGCCGATAACTTCTGACCATGTTTTTTTCTTGGCTTTTTTGCTACAATAAATGTGTTTAAGAAACACACAGTTATAGCAGACAAAGAAAGACTATTATTACAAAGTCAAGGGCCAAGAGCCCAACTGAAGCAAACACTGATCACGATAAGGGTGACCAAATATTTTCAATTAAACATCAACACCTAAAGATCTGATAATTCCCAATAAGAGCTTCTGTAGTTGTCTGACAGAAATAAAGTCAGTCTGGTTAGTAATATGTGAAGCTGGTAATGCTGTTTGTGGAGTTGTTTAATCCTCTGATGAGATCTTCAGAGATTTAATGTCTTCTTTTATCTTCAGTTGATTTCATCTAAAGCTGTGGCTGAAGTCAGTTGTAGTTCTTGTGTTTCTCTGTCCTTCAGTGATTCTTGTTAACAGGTGTTCTCAGTTATCACTTAATTCATCTCTTAATTATCTCATTAACTTCATCAATGCTTCAATTACTCTAACACTCTGTAGTGTGTACACTCTTCAGTGTTCATTTAAAACTGAAGATTTTGCTGTAGGGGTTAAAAGGGTTAAAGGGGTTAGATGAAAAAACCCACAGTGGGAACCGTAAATTAACAGTAATCAACTGTAAATTAATTTACGGAAAAGTACTGTAAAAAAACGGCCCTTTACTGGAACCAGAGCTGCCAGTAGATTACCGTTAAATCAAGGAAAAACAGTAATATACTGTAAAACGTAACAGTCAGATTTATCAGATGAATCAAGATATTTTCACTGAAATATTAGTGAAAGTTATTAGAAAAAAGTTGTGCAAAGTCAGTCACTGATAAGGAGAGTAAATATTAAAATGACCTGTGTTTATGTGTTGTTGCACAAGATGATATATAGAAGAGATCTTTTAGATGAATTCATTAGTTTTGTGGGTTACCGTTGTGCTGTGCTTCAGTCCAGGATGAGCAGAGAAACATTGATGATATGCTGCCTGATGCTTTCTTTAACGGCAGTGACTGTGTTTGCTGATGCAGTTATGAGCCGTTTGTTGAGTAATTTATCACATACGTGTGTTGCTCAATGAACCGCAAAAAGTGAAGTTAAAGTCATGTTTCTAAATCATTTTACTACTACACCTTACACGTGTGAAATGACTCAAATGAAGTTTTACGATACAAACACCTATAAATACTAGTTTTAAAATGAGAACTGTTTGAAGCAATCAGTTTTCCAAATGAAAAGTTATCTTTCATGGTATTATTACGGTAAAATACTGTAAAAAATGAGAGCTGTATATAAACAGTAGAGGGCTGTAAATTAACAGTACATTGCTGGCAACCACAGCTGCCAGTAGATTACCGTTATTTTATGACACAATTTTTTACAGTGTAGAGTTAGACATTTTTCATGGTTTAGAAAGAAAAGCCTTCTTTTTTCTCTCTATACGGAATATTTTTCTTATGATGATGTAATCCCGCCGGGTGTGTACTGTTTCTCTATTATCTTACGCAACTTTAATGCGCCTTTGATTTATAGATAAACCGCACAATCTTATTTCATTATTAATGTTGTAGTTTCTTTAGCAGTTTGCTTCGTATATTCAGTTAAATGATATTAAGTAAAATTTAATGTATAATTCATCAGAACTGCGCGTATGCATTTTAGACACTTACAAATGTGTTTGTTCCGTCCAAGCAATAAATGTGCATAGTTTGCATGAATTATTACATCAACCATTTGTCATTTTAAAATGGAGAGTGATGGAGATATAACAGTGATATGCTCTTCTTGTATATAGCCCTGAGTGTCATTTGTCAAATGAGTCATACACCTTAACTATTTTTCAATTAAATAAATGTTATTAAATAAACTATATTTTAGTTTAGTAATACTTATTGAATATTTTGAGGAGATCTTTTGGTACTAAATACTATATGTGCAATAATTATGGTCCATTAATGACCACTTCTTCTAATATTTATATTACAATTAGTGTAGTAATTAAGGTTAAAATAGATAATTCCAGTGCAAAGAGGCAAATTAGAGTCATTTTGTGGCTGGAAAAATAATAATTTTTATTTGTAATGCCATTACCCACAACTAGATTTCTTTAAATGTGAAATTTTAAAACGTTAATCTCTAAAAACAGGATTAGTTTATAACACTAGTTTATGGGGCATAGGATATTTAAGGGATAATGTACTCCGCTTCGCAATGGGGTCCTGATCACTCTGTCAGGGTTTTTCTGAGATAACAACCGGCTGGGTGGACATTATCCTGCTTATTACATGGCTACTAGTCTCAAATAAATTAGACAAAATATTGTCTTGAGATTAAATATTTTATTAGCTCTTACGCAAAGCTTCCGCGAAGAAAAACAGTTCCAACCTGCTTTAAGCCTTTATTTATTGCTGCTAAATGTTGAGAATGAATGCTGAAAGGGTTAATTCACCCAAAAATGACACCAAGCCTATGATTTACTCAAGTCATCATAGATGTATATGACATTCTTCTTTCAGACGAATACAATCAGAGTTATATTTAAAAAGTCCAGGCTAACGTTAATCCCAGCAGAAGTAACGTTAGTAGCAGTTGTTTTCCATAAAATAAGTCGATAAAAAATACAGCTGTCCGTCAAATAATGTGCTCCGATGGGTTAATAGAGCCTTCTGATTCTATTTGATGCGTTTGAATAAGAAAAATATCCATATTTAAAACTTTATAAACTAAAACCTTGAAGTCTTCCATTGTAACTCGTGGCGGTTAAGTATTTCACCGCTACAAGATGGCGCCAGAGAGTCAACAACAGCTAAGCATATTAGTAGTACCGGTCAAGATAACTCGTAGTACCCGGATGAGCGGTGTGTTATTCACTTTTACTGGTTGTTATCTGGGAATAACATATCGCTGGAATAAATGATTGACCAATCAGAATCAAGTATTTCACAGAGCCGTGTAATAAGTAAAATTAAATCGCTAGTTAACCCTTTAAAACCGAACGTGTCGTTGACGACACAGCCAACCAAGCTGTATTGAAGTTACCGTAACTCTTCAACCCTTTGCACTATCATAATAATTTAAATTGCTCCTGAAAGTAGACATCCTGCGCTTTCTGCATATATACGGCTTATTACGGTAATGTCATGTTTCCATCTGCAAATCACCGCGGCTTTCGGGGGGGGGGGATTGAATGGAGATACGGAGTGCGGCAGAGTTTTAGAGGATTTTTAGATTCCAAAACAATTAAAAAAGGACAAAAACATGGCAAAGACAGTGCATACAAGTCAGGAGGCTATTGAGTTTATCTTTGACACTTGGAAGGCGGCTGAGAGGGACTCTTCAGACACAGAGACTGCATATTCAGATGTTGAATACCCTTGATCTAGACATGGATTGGTAAGTGAAGCTTGTCTTTTCTGTGCTGAAACTGTGAGAAATGTCGGTGAAATAGGCATAGATTCAATGTTTTAGTTCAAAATACCACTGTTTCATGCATCATAGTGTGTGTGTGTGTGTGTATACGCACGTATGCGTTGCATGTGTCCGTTCATGTGTTTACATGCACTACATTCATGTGTTTGCCTGTGTTCATGTGTTTACATGTGTGTGATGTGTACATGTGTGTGTTGGCATGTGTGTAAGTATGTCACATGCCTGTCCTGTCTTGTGTGCACATGTGGGTTTTGTCATGTCTAGCATGTGCTCCTGTCATTGTCTGATCCCTCCCCCTTGTTATCTGATTAGTGTTGATTTCTCCCACCTGTTCCCTCTTGATTTCTTCCCCTTATAAGCTCCTTGTGTTTGTCAGTCTGTGTTGGATCCTTGTGTAATGTCTGCGTCTTCCGTCCTCCCCGTGATTCTGTTGGTTTGTTTAAGTTTGTATTTTTATTATTCTATTATGTGTTTTTCCCCCTCGTGGGTTTTTGTTTTGTGTTTATGTTTTATTTTATAATAAATTAACATTTTCTGCACTTGAGTCCTCGCACCCCTTCCTTTGTATGTGACGTGACAGAAGGATCCAACCATACTAGGAGGACTCAGCAGGAGGTGTTTTGTTTATTTATTTATTTTTGTTCTCTGTGGAAATGGACTTAGACAGAAACTTACAGGTGATGTGGCAGGTTAACTCCAAGTACATCCGTCAACAGAGGGCGGGTGTAAAGGAGTTTGCCTGCCAATTCCTCAAGGAGGTGCATCATCTGTACCTTAACGAGACTGAGAAGGCAGAGGTGTTTAACCTCTGCCTGGACATGCCTCTCAGTCCCACGGAGGTGGAAAAGATGGGGACTCCGGACTTTAGGGAGTTTGTGGACCGGCTGGACTCCAGTCCCTCTAGGACCAGGGTCCGGATAGCTCCGGTGGTCCCTGTTCCGGTGGTCCCTGTTCCGGTGGTCCCTGTTCCGGTGGTCTCCAGACGGAAGAGGAGAAGGAAGGCTCCCTCCGTGCCTGCTCCAGTGGTCCCGATTCCGGTGGTCCCAGTACCGGTGGATCGTGTTCCGGTGGTCCCAATGCCGGTGGATCGTGTTCCGGTGGTCCCAATGCCGGTGGATCGTGTTCCGGTGGTCCCGATGCCGGTGGATCGTATTCCGGTGGTCCCAGTGCCGGTGGATCGTGTTCCGGTGGTCCCGATGCCGGTGGATCGTGTTCCGGTGGTCCCGATGCCGGTGGATCGTATTCCGGTGGTCCCAGTGCCGGTGGATCGTGTTCCGGTGGTCCCGATGCCGGTGGATCGTGTTCCGGTGGTCCCGATGCCGGTGGATCGTGTTCCAGTGGTCCCAGTGCCGGTGGATCGTGTTCCGGTGGTCCTAGTGCCGGTGGATCGTGTTCCGGTGGTCCCAGTGCCGGTGGATCGTGTTCCGGTGGTCCCAGTGCCGGTGGATCAGATTCCGGTGGTCCCAGTGCCGGCGGATCGTGTTCCGGTGGTCCCAGTGCCGGCGGATCGTGTTCTGGTGGTCCCGATGCCAGTGGTCCCAGTACCGGTGGATTGTATTCCGCTGGTCCCAGTGCCGGTGGACACTGCTGGACCGGATGAGTTTCCCCGGCGCCCTGCTCTCCCTGCGCCGCTGAGGCGCCCTGGTCTCCCTG